>NC_134544.1:50388833-50690666 GCF_050624435.1 Tenrec ecaudatus | reverse complement strand
TTGAGCATGCATTTCTGCCTCTTTGCTTTAATACAGAGGAAGCGACCTAAGACATAGATCAATCCTGTCAAAAACATTGCTCCCCTTGTCTGAGGCCAATACGCACTCTGGATCCTGCTCTCATCAGAGACCTGGAGCTGTCAACTATCACTCTCATGCATCTTCAAAAATGTGCTCATTTCCATCACCTCTTGCCCTATGAATACAGGTATGGACCACTGAAGGTCTCTTCAGGCACAACATTCCACCTCATGTACTATGGTTCCACAAGATTGGTTTGCTTGTTTTTAAAGGGGAACACTGCTCTTCTTGCACGATTTTCCTAGAATGGTTTTAAAGACCCTCGAAATGCAGATTTGCTCACTGGACCACCAGTGAGATACATGCAGTTGAGTTGGAGGGGATGGGTCTGGGTGCAAATCTCAAGCTTTTTGACTTGCACCAGGTGGTTGGTTATAAACAGCAGTCTGGGCTAGATGCGCTCTGCTCCAATGCCCGCTTCCTTTCACTTTGCTCCCTTCTTCCAGCCCCCACCAGCAGTTCCAGCAGCAGCAGAGGACACCAGGATGACTGCAAGCAGGCTCCCAAAAGTTTTTTTGTTTGGCTTTTCTTTAAATTTTAATCATTTTATTAGGGGCGCATACAACTTTTATCATAATCCATCCATACATAGATCAATTGTGTAAAGCACATTTGTACATTCATTGCCCTCACCATTTCTCTCAAAATCCCAAAAGATTTTAATACGGTTTATACAATGTCCAAATCACATAACGTTTTATTTCAAAATACACTGTGGTTGTTAAGCAACTCATAGGTGCATATTCAAGCGCAATCTTAAAAGTTCTCTTTCTGGCCGTCATTACAAAGGAAAAGATGCTATGAAATTGACCCAACTCCTGCTGTGTGTCATCAACTGTGCTCCATCGTTTTCAATGGCTGTTTTTTCAGAAGTAGGGCACCAGGTTTTCTTCCAAGGTGCCGCTGGGGGAACTTGAACCACCAACTTTGCAGTGAGCAGCTGAGCGTGGAACTACTTGCACCATTCTCTAGTAAAGATGTTGGGAGAACGTGGCATTGTTGGGGGCATGTTGTTCAGTCGGAGATGCCTATCATACTGAGTCTAAACTGTCAATACGCAGTATCCTGAGGGTCTCAACTAGTGGTGTACTGGTAAATTTTTAATGACTGACTCTGTGGGGTAAATGTATGCATATATTTTTTCATTCATTTCAGTCATAAAAGATATGTGGTATCCAGTTAATAATACATTTTAATTCCATACCACCAATCAATTCACCCAAAATGTTTTTGCTGATTATTGCCAATTCACATCGCCAATGGCCAGCCTATGGCTGCACCGGACAAATGAGTGTAACTGGTAATTCTGTTGATAATACTTTAAAGAGCACAGAAAGCCATGAAACAACAAAAGGGGTCAGACATCTTTACTCATTCATCAAGATCATAAACCAATTTTTTTGATGGTGCAGATTTTAAAATACTTCCCCAATGCTTTGTGTTATTTAGAATGTAACAACTATAAGCACCAAATAACACACATTATTCAAATCTAATGCACACTAACATTTTCTTGAAATTTTCTAGTATATAGTATTTCCACCATCTAGATATAACAGACATTAATAATTCTAGGAGTATACATAGAAAAATGTAGGAAAATAGAAAGCTATGAGTTTGTGATATTTGTCGCCTTTAATATAATATTTAAACATAAGTTTATGCTGCTTTAATGTTAACAAAATTCCTGAAATCTTGCCAATCAACTTTCATATGCTATTACAAACTCTCACCACTGGTTTGATGTGAACCAGAGTGAGCTGGGGTTTGAATAGACTGCAGTCAAAAGGAGGGACAGAGGTGAGAACCCTGCAGGGCTCACTGATGAAGCAGGGGAGAGAAAGTATCTGAAAGGGAAAGCCTGGCAGATAAATCAGCATTGAAAGGGCAGTGGAAAATGAGTGTGGGAGATGAAGCAGCAGCTAGAGAAGCACCAATCTAGTTTGGAGAGGGAGGCTCCAACCACTGATCCCACATAGCTCACTACATCACTGCAGGGCACAGACACCGACTTTTGGAGGGGACAGAATGGAAGCCATTCATGCAATTATGCATGATAGGTTAATGCAATCATCAACCCATCACATTACCTGTTGTCCTCACCCAAAAGAAAATGTTTTCTATCAAGAATTATATTTGGCAAGTTTTGCATCATATACCTTTCCTTTTTGTTGAAACACATCTCCGATGAATGATACACTGTCATTTAAAAAAATAATTTTATTGGGGGCTCGTAAAACTCGTCACAATCCATACATACGTCCATTATGTCAAGTACATCTGTACATTTGTTGCCATTATCATTCTCAAAACATTTGCTTTCTACTTGGGCCCGTGGTATCAGCTCATTTCTCCCCTCCCATCTCACTATCCACCTCCCTCACGAACCCTTGATAATTTATAAATTATTATTTTTTCATGTCTTGCACTGACATCTCCCTTCACCCACTTTTCTGTTGTCCATCCCTAGAGAGGTTTTATGTAGATCCTTGTGATCGGTTCCCCCTTTCTACTCCACCTTTCCTCCCCCCTCCCGGTGTCGCCATTCTCACCATTGGTCCTGAGGGGTTCATCTACCCTGGATTCCCTGTGTTTCCAGTTCCTATCTGTACCAGTGTACATCCTCTGGTCTAGCCAGATTGGTAAGGTAGAATTGGGATCATGAGGGGTGGGGAAAGGAAGCTTTTAGGAATTAGAGGAAAGTTGTATGTTTCATCACTGCTGTACTGCACCCTGGCTCGTCTCCTCCCCACAACCCTTCTGTAAGGGGATGTTCAGTCGCCTAGAGATGGGCTTTGGGTCCCCAATCTGGACTCCCTCTCATTCATAATATGATTTTTTGTTCTTTGATGCCTGATACCTGATCCCATCAACACCTCGTGATCAAACAGACTGGTGTGCTTCTTCCACGTGGGTTTTGTTGCTTCTCAGCTAGATGGTCACTTGTTTATCTTCAAGCCTTTAAGACCCAGACGCTGTATCTTTTAGTAGCCAGGCACCATCAGCTTTCTTCACATTTCTTTGTAAACCTGAAAATGTTTGTGTTTTGCCCTCACTTTAAGATTAGTTTAGCTGGGTTAATTAGGGTGCGAGGTAGTACCAATGAAGAACACAGCTTTCCCCCAGATCCTGGATGCTTCCTCCCCCCAACTACCATGATCCGAATTCTACCTTGCAGGCCTGGATAGGACAGAGGCTGTACACTGGTACATATGAGGGCTAGAGGTACAGGGAATCCAGGGTGGATGATACCTTCAGGACCAAGGGTGTGAGGGACGATGCTGGGAGAGTGAAGGGTGAGTGGGTTGGAAAGGGGGAACTGATTACAAGGATCCACATGTGACCTCTTCCCTGGGAGAGGGACAGCAGAGAAGGGGGGAAGGGAGACTCCGGATAGGGCAAGATATGACAAAATAACGAGGTATAAATTACCAAGGGCACATGAGGGAGGGGGGAAAGGGGAGGGAGGGGGGAAAAAAAAAGAGGACCTGATGCAAAGGGCTTAAGTGGAGAGCAAATGCCTTGAGAATGATTGGGGCAGGGAATGTATGGATGCGCTTTATACAATTGATGTATGTATATGTATGGATTGTGATAAGAGTTGTATGGGTCCCTAATAAAATGTAAAAAAAGAAAAGAGGAGAAAAAAATGATTAGGGCAAAGACTGTACAGATGTGCTTTATACAATTGATGTATGTATATGTATGAACTGTGATAAGAATTGTATGAGCCCCTAATAAATTGTTAAAATTAAAAAAAAAAAGATTAGTTTAGCTGGGTATACCATTTTTGCTCAATACTTTGAAGACAATTCCCATTTTCTTTTGACTGTTATTCTCTCAGGTTTGGGTTTTTTCCTTTTCTTTCCTGAACAGCCAGTAATAAATGTGTCAAGATAAATATTTATTTGTCTTGCTTAACTAGATGGACTTATATGGATTGTGAGAAACAATCAGCTTTAATTTACATATTAAACATATATATGTTGCTTTGCCACCAATCTCTTCTTGTTTTCCTTGAGATCTCATAGTAAGAGTACTGAATTCACTGCCATAGTTCTCAACTGTTCCTTCAATATTTATCTTTTTGTTTCTTTGGACTCTGGAAAAATTTCCTTTGTTATCATCTAACTCACAGGTTCCCTTTTCAACTGTGTTCAGCTTACAGCTTTTGCCACCAGTTGAACTTGTTTTATTGACTAATTTTTAATTTATTGAGATTTATAAATGATCTTCAGATGCACCTGTGGCTGACGTTCTCCTTGTTTCTGCTTTGTAATTCCAATCTGTTTGAGAACCACTGTTGATGGATGAATCTCCCTTTGAGCACCCTAAACATACATATTTTAAAGGCTATCAGTCCGTTCCATAAAATTAAATTTACCTAGCACGAATGTACTTTTCACAAAACAATTTTGTTAACATATTTTGAAAACCTGGCTCATGAACTTATATTTGAAAAGTAAGCTCCAATCTGATTTTTCTTTTTTCATGCCCACCCTTGCTTCTGTGCTTCCAACTGTCCCCAGGACCCCGACCAACTCCAGAACCAAATTATTGAACACTGCATTGTTTTTACCAATAGCTTAGACCTAATTACAGAGCCCCTCAGAACAGTTTGGTTCAGCTGCTGGCCAACAGAATAAACACATATCTTGTATCATCAATATGGAGAAATAACCCAAAGGCCGGTTCTACTCTGTCCAGGAGGGTTGTGATGAGACAGAACCAACTCCAAAGCAGTGAGTGAATAATCCCTGCGAAGCTCAATAGAATGCTCACCACCTCCCACAGAAGCCCAAGTTCGACCCCTGGCAATTCATTCCATGCACAATGACCACCTTTCTATCAGTGGTGGACTGTGTTTAGTCATGAAGAACAGGCTTCAGAAGATCTCCCTGGCTAAAGCAGATTAGGAAGAAATGTCTGATGAACTACTTCCAGAAACCAGCCAGTGGAAACCTGTGGATCATAATGCTCCACTGTACAGCATATATCATGTAATGTGGACGAACTGGGAAGCATTTCCTGTCATTGTACGCAGAGACACAGTGAGTTAAGGGCCAACCCAACAGCGGTGAGCAACAAGCATCATTAGGCTCAGAATTCAAAACAAGGTCTCATTGTAGTGGTTAGCAGCAGCAAGGTTTTTTAAAGCTTCTGTTTTAATAAATGGAAACTGTAAAGGGAACTCTCCATTCTACCCTCTGGCTTCAAGGTGTAAAACTAACTCCAGTATTTGAGTTTGCATATTTGTAGTCTCTTCTACTCCACAGGATCTCTGGTGGCACTGTGAGTGTACCAAGACAGTGGTTCAAATCCCCTAGTTGTTGGTTAACAGTGTCATATATCCTATAGAAGACTGCTGTGAGTTGACATTTAACTCAATGGCAATGGGTTTTGTTTTATTTTGGTATTATTCCAAGGAACTAATTTTCCAAGTGCTTCTAGACTATCAGTGTCTAGAGTCAGAACCCTGGAGAGGTATTTAGTCTTAACAATTCATATTTTTAAATTTCATTTCTGTTCCATAAGGATGTTTAGCTTGTTTGAGTCTAATTACCGATTAGACTTGATCTTTTAGCTTTATCTATTACTCCACTATGCATTAGTAGAGGTGTGTTAGCTACCATGTCAAATTGGTAAGCCATGATTCACTGTGCTGTATGATGGTCCTCTAGTGATCTGATGAAATTATCTCCCATTCCATGTTATAAATCCTCTATAACATGGTAGTGAGGTAGGATTAGTGTTGAGTGCATCTGGAACTGTAGCCTTATTAATCCTATCCTTGCTCAAGTCCCA
Source organism: Tenrec ecaudatus (assembly GCF_050624435.1). Classification (NCBI taxonomy): domain Eukaryota; kingdom Metazoa; phylum Chordata; class Mammalia; order Afrosoricida; family Tenrecidae; genus Tenrec; species Tenrec ecaudatus. Next base: position 50,684,780 of record NC_134544.1, on the reverse strand, counting down.
CCTTAACTCTGATGTATGGAGAAAACCTTCAGGTGTGTGGCCTAGCAAGATCCTCTCTTGTTCTGGATCTGGCATACAGCTCATCATTATCTGATCTAGAAGTTCCAGGACTTCTAGAATTTGCCAATTTCTGCCACTCTCTGAGCCATTAACCTAACATCTGACCGGCTGACTTTGGGATTTGCCCATGTCTACAGACCTGTAAATAAAGGGTGTGTCATCTAACCAGCCATTTGTGGGTCCGTCAGCCTCTGCAACCATGTGAGTCTGGAGAAGCCTCCAGTCTGACACCTGATGTACGGATTTGGGGCATGACAGCCTCCACAATCATGTGAACCATTTCCTTCAGATGAAACTGTTTCTCTCATTCGCTAAATATATCGCTGTTTTTGTTTCTCTAAAGAACCCAGACTAGAGAGAGAGAGAGAAAGCATAAAATAAAACCTTCTTGACCAGAGTCTATATGGAATATCAAACACACACACACACACACACAAGACAAAATAAATAAAACCCATACACATAGTTTCTGGGTTTAAGTGAGTGAAATAAAAATTGAACAAAAGTTAATTTTCCATTTCCAAATAAATTAAGTCAGACCATGTATTACATTTTTAGTGATATTAATGATTAAACATAAAACATTATTATTCCCCTCCAATGGATTATTGCAAATTACAGTTCAAGGTCATTTAATCACCAGAACATTTAGGAAGATTTTATTTCAAGGAACCAAAAAGACTTAAGTACCACTGATTTGCAGCTTGAAATTTAATTCCTTCTTCTGAAAATCCAGTTATGGCTTATTAAAACTCAAAATTCTTTTTTGAGGGTGTGGAGGATGAACGGCTTTCAGAATAGCCTGAGAGTTGTGAATAAGGAAAACAGTGCTGTGTTTATTTAGAGAGTATTACCCCTCGGAGCCAGCATTTGCACTAATGCATTTTACATTAGCGTGCCGCATCAGGAAATGCTGACGTTTTGGTGCCGAGGGGGTAATGAATATCCGTTCATGGTTTCAGGATGGTGTGCTTGTGTGGGAATGAGCACTGACATGTGGAACCTGGAGTATGAAAGCTGCTGTGAAGCAAGATCTTGGGAAAGAATGGGAAACTGAAATTGAGCAGGAAATAGGATTCCGATGGACAGAACCCTATTTAGTACTGAAAAAACAGGTGCAACCATTCTTCCTTGCTCTTAATTTACTAAACATTAACAGAAACCATTCCCTCGGATAACCATATTCATACAAGAGAAGATAAAATCCTACCTAGCTAGCTATAAACAGAATTTGATACACTGATGTCAGGAATTCCGGAGTTAGTTTGGCCACATCGACACAATACTGACTCAGAGCAGCACGACAGGGCAGGCTAGACCTGGCCCCATGGGTTTCCAAGACTACAATTCTTATGGACACAAAGTGACACACTTTTCTCCAGTAGAGGAGCTACTGGGTTCAAACAATTGACCTTGGGGTTAGCAGCCAAATGCTTACTCACTATACTACCTGAGCTTCCCAAATGTGTACAGTAGTCGGCGAAAATATTTATTCCAAAACAAATCATTCCATAGCTAATAGTATTATAGCTCTTTAGATAAAACCAATACAAACCTCCCTACATGGATACAAGCTAAATAGTAAGGGCCATAACAGGTATACCCTGGTGGGGTAGTGATTAAAAGTTTGGTTGCTAACTGCAAGGTCAGCAGTTGGAAACCACTAACAGCTCAAGGAGCGAAAGACATGGGGGCTTCCTACCCTTGTAACAGCTAGTCTCGGAAACTCACAGTGCTACTGGGGGGCTGTAAGTTGGCATCAACTCAAAGGAGTACTTTTTTAGTTACTAAAGGTATAAAAATACTTTTAGTATATCAATTCTGCACCCCGTCCCCCCAAAAATTACAGGGAAATGAAAATCAAAATATACACATCACATAGTAAAAAACAAAAACAACAAGAAGTGTTTGAGGACAAATCACAAAGCATTATATATGTGTGTGTGTGTGTGTGTGTGTGTGTATATATATAAATTTATAAACAAAAACAAAATAAGAGACTTTAGAAGGTATTTTCACCCAATTCTCATATAAGTGCTTAGAAAACATGCCATGTAGAAAAAAGTATACAGATGCCAAAACTATTAAAAACATTAAGCATATAGTTGGCCAATATTCTGAAATTAACTAAATTAATTGGTCTTATAGCATTCTGCTTCATTCAAGTGATGACAGGGATGGTGGTGATGGTTATGTTGAAATGCTAAGCCACTCTGCTCCACTTTATTATAAAGAATATGAACTGTTATGAAGCACATCATATATACAATATACTATTTCTATTAAATATGATACCATACAGGTTATGTCAGATGGTAGTATGAGCTGATTCTCCACTACATGACCCCACATTAGTGTATAGTCTTTGCTAATATAATCAAAGGCCCCCAAAACACAGGAACTTATTAAGAGGTGTTATTTTTCTCCCCTGTGAAAGTCCGAAGTTAGTGGACAGTACAGACGAAAAGACTTTATGAGGTCATCCAACAGACTTCCAAGTTTTTTCTATTGCCAATTTCTAGACTACTTTTAAAACGCTGTAAGGCCCAAACGCCCAACCAATTTATCACGTTCCAGGTCATGGAATGAAAATGAAGCATGCTTTCAATGTTGCCAACAACCACTTCAGCTCATCAATCTACACTTAAAAAGTCATACCTGCTACAAAGGAAGCTGTTAAGTATGGTCTCCGGGCATCTGAGAATCCACCTAAAATCTGGGCGGGTATTAATTGGGGGTTACTAACGAAAGAATATTGGAAGATTATCAGGATTCTGCAGATTTCACAATGGTGTCTCGCTCAATGATAACATTGAAAATGCAGAATTTGGGGAATAGGAATGTTCTTTCAGGTCTTCCAAGATAAAGTTTTTTAAAAGAGTACTTATCTTTTAGAGATCCCAGTAAAGATATTTAGTTTGTGGGTGTGCACAGATGTCACAAGATTGGTCACAAGTTGCTAAGTGTGACATGAGGCATTCTCCACTTTGGTGTATGTCTGAAAAATCCACAAAGCAGTTGAAAAAAAAAAAACAAAAAATAATCTGTCACCATAGTGCTAAAAGATAATACTAATTTATTTATCAAACAACTAAACTAACACAGTTAAGTACTTTTAAATGTGAGCAATAATTAGCATAGTTAAGTATTTTAAAATTTTGAACAATGATTGCCTGGCTTTTTTCTTAGTAATCTATTAATCTGCTGATCAAAGTTGAGGGAATGTGTAATACTTATTATAATACGCTTTGATAAAATTTAAATTTCAGGAAAAGAAACAGCTTTAGAATATATCATCTATATGGAAATGTCATGTTCTGTAGAAAGCTACTGGTAAAGTTCCTTGCTTACCAGGTATCAGAGGAGTAAGGTAATTTTTGTCGCCACCAATTAAAAACTTTCACAAAATAGGACTGTTACAAAACAATTAAACCTTGCCAATGCACTCATCTCCGGGAACAAAGTCCTAGAGGAAATTCTGTTTATTAAAATTGCAATTTTAGTTTCCATTAAAAGGAGAATAAGACAACAGAAGATGGGCTGGCAAGACAAATTATTTCTTAATGTCAGTTGAGCTTATTTCAAATGAGATAACATAGCTACACCAGGTTGGGTTCAGTACAATTTTGTCTCCTCAACTCATTTATCTAATTCAGTCATCTTGATTATAGCCTCACGGACTTCATTTTCAGAGAAAGAATTCTATAACAAACAGCCTACACAACATGCTGATTACAGAACAGTTAATTCTAATTAACTTGGGCATGGCAAGAGAATTTTGATAAAGTCCTAGAATACAAATATTGTCTGCTTATACTGGACTAATTTTTTTAAAAATCCACAGTATAATCTCCAGATGCAACAAGACAGTTAAAGAGATCTAATTTAAAGAAACAAATGAGAAAATTAAAATCACAAATAATTTATTCTTCCATTAGAGTTGATACAGTTTAAATAGCAACAAAGTACACAGTGGTGGAAACTTGGCACAGACCCTACAAGTACTTCAATCACAATAAGGCTGTCTATGCTCTATCTGTTCAAACCTTGATGTCATTTTCTACTGACCAACTTGGGGGCTGAGGGGTGGGGAGCAAACCTATTCTGATCTTAAAACCCATACAGAAACTTCTCCCACACACACATACACACAGACATACTGAAATCCTTCCTTCTGATTACAGAATGTTGAGGCCAGAACATTTCACTTATTCAAATTTATGGCACCCCTTTTGTTTCATTTCCAGTTAGAAGTGGGGGAAAACAAATTCAATTATAAAGAAGATCTATTCCCTGGGCATAGGCAACTGTGATGAAAATAGCAACTTACCTTTGGGATGGATGTTTTCAAATTATGCCTAAATAACTGTGTTTTCAAAACTTCTCTATGCGCGCTCTCCTGCTCATTTCAACATCCCTGAATTTAGTTAAAATAATCAGGCACAGTATGATCTCAAATAATGATTAAAGATGCCATGTTAATAAACACAGTGATCTAACATGCGGCCTACATGCTTTTAATACAGATCAAGGTAAAAACCTTATCAACATCTTTGTCTTACATGAACCAACATAAAAAAGGGAAAAGTATAAAAATGCCCCTCTATAAATGGCATTCGTTCCAGTTAAAAAAGTTGAAACAAAGGTTTTAAAGAAGTCTTCTATACTATTTTATTATATAAACCAATTATCCTTGTAATGTTAAAAGATAAAATTACTCAATGTTGACTCTTCTTTGATAGTACTTATAAAATTATTTGATATTACTTACTAAATTCCCTGATTGCTCAAAGTAAAATTCATCCTTTGTTTTCAGTTATTGCTATTTTAGGGGAGGATTACCATTTCACTTACATGAAATGATTACCAAAGCTTCTTCAGGTCCAATATGAAGTAATTATTGCCTCACATTTTAAAACTGCACTATAAATGAGCTCTATAAAAAAGATCTTTAATCCACAAAAATGGAAGGCTTTTTAAAAATGTCCTTTTACTTGAAACGGTATCACAGTGCCCTTGACTATCTGACAGATAAAGGGATTTAAAGTTCCTCTTTTAAGAACACACTAGTGGACATATGGTGTGCTTTGTCTTCTCCCTCACCTCGCTCTTTATAGTACACCATCTTGAACCAACACAGTCCAGCATCTACCATGTTCCAATCCACATCAACAGAGGATCTCTGATTCTGCCCAGTGCGTAGTGTACTGCCTTGCATATTCACAAGAAATAAACATAATATACAAAATATTGCTGCTGTAAAAAGTGTACATTTCCCTCTTCCCCTTACAAAAGAATCTGTGGAAAAGTATTAAATCCCCTTAACCTTCACAAACATACAAAGCTGTTCCCACCTTTCAGTCTGTAACAGTCTATTTGAAACAGTTCCGGAATCGTTGCAAATTGGTTATGTCATTGTATTTTCTGTCCAATGTTGCCATCTAGAGTAGAAATGTGAAGTCAGGAGTACTTTTGAGCTACTAAAGCCTTTTACAACTAAGCCACAAAGGCCGCTTACTGAAGGAACAGCCACTTATCCACAGTTTTTCCAAAAAACTAGACGGAATGAAAGGGTCTCGTCACAGGGAGGTGTCCACAGTGTTGAGGTGGCAACAGGGCTGCTAACAGGTACTGGCTATTGGAATGTAAGTACTTTTTCACTGCTGGTAATTCCCGTACTGTCCCTAAAAAGTAAATTAAAATATCATTAAACAATAGTTTGATCATAATAGTTTAGCACAGAAAATCCTAAGTCATAAAACAGTATTTCTAGCACTGTCATACTATTGAAAACAATTGCACCTACAACAAAAACAAGAACTTTAGGTATTCTGGTATACAGGATCATTCTAATTTCCTATGAAACTACGTTAAACTGCAAATTAATTATTGACATCATAATTGTAAACATGCAAGAGACTAGCAAAGGTCCACCACATGGCATAATTTGATTGCTTGGTGAATTCTGTGGATTTGAATTAAGCAGGAGTAAATGAGAAGCTGAACTTCTCAGCAGTGATGTGGTACATGTTAGTACGTATCTGTTGCTGTGACAGTATTTTTACTGCATGTCGTAATTGCCATTATGCATTAACAATGGAAAGGTGTAATAGCAACGGTAAGTGGAACGTCAGAATGGGAAGGGGGTTTGGAGGCTGAGGATAAAAATTTTTATTCATACTAAAGAATTTGGGCCTTTCCCTGAGACCAACAAGAGTGCACTTGAAAGTCCATAAACTGACAGGACAGGAAAGAAAAAGAGAGTACAGATGTTGTGTGAAATAGCAAATCCCACACAGGAGTTGGAAACAGGATTGTTAAAGATACAGTTACGTTAAAATTTAGCACCCTATCAACTGACCTCCCTAATGATACATTTCAGTTTGTATTCGTTTTTAATATTTCTGCCTTTTTTTCTAATTGAGTTTCATATCTGCTATACTTTGTTATTATTGTTAGTTTTGTGTTTTTCTGTATATGAAATCCATGACAGGTTACATTTATAGAGATAGTAACTGGGTTAATGGTTCCTTGAGGAAATGGCAAGGAAGGTTGGGGGAAAAGGGGAGCTAATATCAATGAATATAGGAATGAAGAAAATGTTCTAAATTTCATTTTGGTGATGATGTTTCAACCTTTCTTGATGTGAATGAACTATTAAATTGTATGAGATGTAACTTATATGCTGATAAAAATTTTTTTAAATAGAACTTTTAAAAAGTCCCTTATAGGAGGTAAATAATACCTAATATGCATATGTTAGTTAGCTTTGAGAGGGAGGAGAGCAGGAACATTTTCTCCACCACAGAGGTACAATAAGAGAGAGAGAGAGATATACAAATATATTTCATCCACTATTTCTTCAAAGTGTTTAGAACTATTGTTAGTTGCAGCTGAGTGGGCTCCCACTTAGGGCAATGTTCCGTTCACATAACCAAGCAACCCTCTAGTCCTGTGAATAGCACCTATTCTTCAAGAAAAGTGCTTACCAGGAGCACAAACTAGCACATTGTTTCCACAGGATAAATTGCCTTCAGAGATTAATTGTTTTATATCAAGAAAATATTCTAGAGTTAAACTATTCCTGTACCATAAGAAACTACACTTTTAAAAAAGACTTACAATCCTACACAGTAAACACACTTGGAAATCTGTGGATTAGCATGCTATATCTAAAAAGAATGCCCTATTCATAGAATTAGGGGATTTTATATTCATGTACTTTATACAGTTGTAGTCAGCCAAATCTGAAATCAATGCATTTTGACATCTTGGTAGGTAAAATGGTATCATATCTTGGATTTGCTTTAAAGTAGTCTTCAAAAAATGTGTGAGAGAGAAGTGGATAAATACAACAACATTGGCACAACATTGCTAACTGGTGGAGTGGTCAACACCGTCATTATTCTAACCCTCAGGTTTGGTATCCGCTTACATGCTTCTAAAATAGAGCGTTTAAATGAGTCAGTGTTTACTTTGCTGTTAGCTGACACAAATAGGAACTTATTCAATTCCTAGATTACCTAGATGCTAAAGCTGAGTTTGAGTTACAACATTACTGCTTTCTATTTAACTCTGAACAGAAAAACCTTTTTGGGAAGCAGTTTCTTCACTTATAATGTGAGATAATAGCATCTACCTCTCTGGATTTCAATTTCCTTCTTATTAATGCCTATATTTATTTCCTACTTAATTTGTTTGTTATACCACTTAAAAGAGAACACAAGAAAGGGTTTTTTTTTAATTGGAAACCATAATTAGTGAATGTCAATCTTGAAGGAAAGCGTGAATGTGTTCAGTGAAATACGCCCACGGAGAGTGAGTTGTGCACACACACAAGTGACGTGAAAGCAGCAGAGAGGTGGAGAGCTAAGGAGTGAGACAAAGTCCAGCTGTAATTTTTCAACTCAGCTTTGAATCATGAGGGCAGGGAACACATCCTACCCATCCTCATGCCTCAAATATCCCTGACACATACGATGCCTTCAGCGTGTATGCCAAATAAAACTCAAGTGGTTATACATTTTTTTGGGTTATACATTTTTGAGCAAATATTATATGCTCAAAATCATAACAATAAACTTGAAAAGGAGGATAAAATTTGTTTTAAAAAATCAAATAGCAATGACAGAACATAGAGTACTATGAGAGTTCAGAGAAGAAAAGGTTAACAAGGGATATAATAATTAGAAAAATATTTGAGCGAATAGTAAGGTTTGAAGAACAAAGAGAAAAGGTCAAATCAAACAAGAAATAGGCATGGAGAAAAAAATATTAAGCATATGAAGAATGAATCCAGATTATGCAAGAATATGCACAATGGAATAAAACAGTGTTCCCCAAAGTGTGACACCACCTTACGGGGGTGGGGGGTTGGGGGGGAGCCTGGAATGATTCGGAAAGGCTGCAAAAGCAGACATTTCAACTTAATTCTCGATTATGGGCTATAGCATAAAGCTTTTTAAATTGCCAGAGGGGCACCAAGTAATTTTTTTCCCCCTGAAAAGGGAGTGGTAAACCAAATAAGTTTAGAATTTTATAGAATATAAGAAGGCTTGTTAATATTAGCAATATTAAAAACTCTTTCAACTCATAGCAACCATATAAGACAAGGAAGACTGCCCTTTTACGTTTCTATCTAGGTAAATCTTTACAGGGGCAGAGAAAACTGCTTATTTCTCCTGAGGAGTAGCTGGTGGATTTGAAACACTGATCTTCGCGTCCAACATGTAACTCCACACACCATCCTCATCCATCACAGCAATTAAGAGCTCAAGCAGGTGTTGGCCGCTGTACTAGTGTTTCCTATGCGTCTACACAGGAGTTTCTAAATGTGTGTGTGCATGGATTAAGCCCCAGTGAACCCCTCTGAACATCGTACAGGGACATGAACAGCCTTGGTATGAGACAGGGAGCACTGTGAGGTGGAGTATGGCAGCAGATGCAGTTAAAATTTAACACCTATCATTTGAGCTTCACTTATTATTTTCTGCTTTATTTTCTATTGAGGTTTTTCTTTTATTGATGGTTGTTTAGTCATTATTGTTGGGGTTTTTGTTTGTTTGCTTACTGTTTGTGTTTTGTATGATTTCCTGTATATAAAATCCAGTATAGTAAATCTATTAGAGAGATTAACTGAATTAATAATTACCTAGGAGCATGGCAGAAGGAGATGGGGGGAAATATGGAGCTAACAACAGTAAGATTAAGAGAAGAAAATGTTCGGAAATTGACTGTGGCAATGACTGTGCAACTCTTAATATGACTGAATGATTAAATTATTGTATCATATTTGACATATATGTCAATAAAAACTGTGGGGGGAGTGTGTCAAAATAAAAAAAGTCTTTTCCAAACATTTTTGAAGCCCCCTTATGTAATCTATACAGTAATCACTGTCCCTATTTTACAGATGAAGAAACTGAGGCACTGAGAGATTAAATAACTTGACTTATGCACAGTTGATCATACTATAGGACTAAACCATGATCAAACCAGAAGCATCTGCAACCATTGGCAAATTCTCGTGTAGTATTGAAGGTTAAAAGTATGGGTTTGGAAGCCAAAAAACAATTTCTACTACTTAACAGCATACTGTCCTGGGAAAAGTAGCCTTAAATATGCCTTCTTGGGTGTATGTTTCCTCACAGAAGTGGGAGTAATGAGTATCGCAACCCAGAAACTTATTCAAAAACATGAAAATGGTTTGCAAGTGACAAGTACCCATTAATATGACTCCAGCAAAGGGTACAGTGAGCAGAGCATGGCAAATCCTGCTGAGAGGAAGACAAGAGATGAGAAATTGCCAAACGAAGACCAGGCAGCAGGTTACAGGTAAAATGAGTTTTGGAGAAAGGAGGATCAACAAGATTTTGCCTTTTATTAGGTCTGTAAGGGTGAGTTATAGAGACTTAAAAATTGACTATAACACGTGGCAATCCTGCACGGTGGTAATACCCTTCTCTTTGATAAGGAATATACAAAGGAGTTGTAGATATGGGTGAGAAAAATACACCAGACTGGAGAAAAATACCCAGAATTATTAGAAGAAATAATACTTGGTACTCATATGAAAAGAAAATAGTTCCTACCCCCACCAGGCAGATTAAAAAACCTCATAATTTGCAGGATTACTAGGGACTCAATAAGGCTTATCTCAGAGATGGGGACATTTCGACCTTTGACTTAATATACTCTGGTGCCTGCCTAACAAATCTTAAAAACAATCCCTATGTGGGCACTGACTCATGGATTTTCTTAGAAACCAACCTGACACTAGTGACTATGAGGCACAGAGCCAGGACACCTACAGCCACGTGAAATCCAGTTACTAAAACTGGATCAAGCGAGAACTCAACAGATACATAACAAAGAGAAAAGTTGAGACAGTATCCAAAAGTTATCACATTTGCCAAACACCCAGATGGTATTACAGGTTTAAATAAAAATCTGCAAGAACAAAGACCTTAAGCAAGAAGATCTATTCCGGAGTTCATGAAAAGAGGTTTAAATGTTAGTCAAATAAAGCGTGACTTCGTGTTAGCTACTATGCAGCTTTCAAAAACATAGCAGTAACATTTCCTATTCATAAAGTCTTTTAGCACCACTTGTATAGAATCAAATCTGGGGATCTAAAATGAAGTCCAAGCAAGCTAGACTCTGAAACTTGCATCAAGAAATCTATTGTCTACACCCCCCCCAGCCCACCCCCCTCCAAAAAAAACCATATATAGCCCCACTGAGGCTCACAACTATTCTGGCACCTAACGTTTGGTCTATGGGAGGATTTGTCACGCCTTCTCTGCAACCATGTCAGTGCCCAGAGTTTGCAACTTACACTGTGGCCATTGTGTTTACATGAATAGAAATTACTGGAAAGACTTCAAATACTGTTTCAAAACCATAAGCATCAAGAGAAATTAACACTTACAATTTCCAGGTCCTGAAGTGTTTTGAAATTAGACCGTATTACCAAGGCATGGTGACCCTTAAAGTTTCCAAAATAGATTAAGCAGTGTCTATTTGTTTTGGTTTTGAAGTCCATAAAAAGGTATTTGTCTACTGCAATGACTCATACTACTCATTTAGCCAGTGATTTTTATCTGTGAGAGCCTATTTGGCACCAGGTTGGGAATCTTTATTTTTTCCAAATAATAATTTAAAAATTCAAATGCAGTATCAGACTGATGGAGAATTTCAGTCTTTCTCTAAAAACTAAAACCAAGCCTAATGCAATCAATTTGAATTTGACTCATAATGACCCTATAGCACAAAGAAAGCCTGCTCCCTGGAGTTTTCTAGGCTATAACTATTTCTGGGAGCAGACAGCCTCACCTTTCCCCCAAAGAGTGGCCAGCAAATCTAGAACTGCTGGCCTTGTGGTAACAGCCCAATGCATTACCCCACAGGGTTCTGTCTTTCCCCAAGATTTTTTTTTTAAGTCTGGCAAAAGTGAGACAGGAATCTGACAAATGTTTTCAGAGCTGTCCATCTGAATTACCACCAATTCCTCACCTCTAAGGACATAATCAATGCAGGTGATGAGTTCTTCAAGATTATATGTAAGAAATCATTAGTTAAGTGCCTCTTAACTAACAGTTGGCCTGCTTTTCAATTGGCCAAAAATAGGTTAGTGTTATTAAGTCCAGACCACCATGATTTGTAGGCAAAGCACCTTTCCTTAAGAACCAACAATACAATAAAAAGTCTCAATACAAAGACATAAAAGTAAAAAACTGTTTTTTGAAAGGACTCACCTGTTGGAAACTTATTTAACTTCACCCAAAAACAATGCTCAACAATATTTCTAGGAATACAACTACCATCCAACAAATTAAAATTCACAATGTCTAGTATCCAATCAAAGATTACCAGAGAGGAAGAAAATATGACCCATACTGAAGGGGGGGTGGGGGTGGAGAGAATCAATAATTGAAATAAGACTAGAAACTGATACAGTTGTTAAAATTAGAAAAAGAAGCTGTCATATTTCTTTTTGAATACCATACATTAAAAAAAACAAAACTTAAGCAGGAACATGGAAGATAAAAGACAGACCTAAATTGAATTCAAGAGAAGGAACCCAGATTGTCAGAAAAAAAATACACACACACACACACACAGATCATAGTGACCTGGAAAATATTACTTAACTTCAATATACAACATAATACACTACCCAAAAGGAACTGGAAAGGAGCTCGGGCAGGAAGAACACTTTTTAAATTGAACAGCAGGTCAGGAACGATGACGGAACCTCAGCAGCCTTAACTGGAAAAGCATTTTGGGAAAAAGAAACAAAAAAATAAATAAAAACGAATCTTTTCGCTGATGTCCAAATTTTCCAAATTTGATTAAAAATATAATCTCATAGGTTCAAGAACTTCAATATATCCAAAGCATAGGAAATATGAAGAAAGATGCGCCAAGGAATTGGCATAGGCAGCTCAAAGCAATTTGAGAATGGAATTTTGTCCCCAATCCAACCATATGATCAAGAAAAAAAAAATCTAACAGGCTGTCAAAGAAAAAAGATATACTAACAACAAGAAAACAAAGATATGAATGAAAAGCAGGCATGGCCTTAGAAACAATGTAAGCAAGAAGACAATGAAGCAACATCCTAATGACGGTGTGGAGAAGCTGTCAAATTAGAATTGTACACCCAGGAAAGGAGCTTTAAAAAATTAAGTTGCCAAGACCCTTTCCTAATAAAACTATTCAAGAAGTAAAAGGAAAAATTTTAATATAAGGAAGGGTTATTTAGGAAAAGTATACAGCTAACACACTCAAAAGAGAAAATGTTTTTGTCTTAGGGATCAAGAACAAAACAAGGATTCCTGCCCTTAACAATACTATATTAAAATCTTAGCCATTAATATAAATAATGTTTAAAAGGCCCTAGCCAGAGCAGATAGAAAATATAAATAAATGGATGATGGATGAAGGGTATCCAAATCTGGAAGGGAAAAGTAAGACTATGTTTATTTGTAGATAAAGTTAGCCTATAGAGAAAAACCAGAAAACATCTCCAAGAAAGCTACTTCAGCTCATACATGAACTCAGCAAAGTCGCAGGGCATTAGGTCAAGTAGGGAAATTAATTCGGGTGCTTTACTTACTTAGCAACAGAAGAAATGCATTTAACCAAGAGCATGAAAAATGTGTATACTGAACACTACAAAACAATGCTGAAATAAATTAAAGAACACCTAAATAGAGGGACAATGCCAGGTTCAAGATTGAAAATCTTAACATTGCTAAGATGTTGATACAACAAAAAGCAATCCATAAGATTCACTATGTGACTTCCATTAAAATTCTAATAGCATTCTCAAAATGGAAAAGTCAATTATCGAGTTTATATAAGACAGCAATACCCTTGAACAACCAAAAACAATCCTGGAAAAAAAGGAACCAAGTAGAAGAATTCACACTTCTTGATTTCAAAGCGTAATGTAAAACTACAGGAACAAGAAATCTAGTACTGATATACAGATAAACATACAGGACAATGGCAGAGAGTTTCAGTTCAGAAATGAAATCAGATATATATGATCCATTGATTTTCAACAAGGATGCTAAGTCCATTCAATGGTGAAAAAATAATCTCTGTAACAAATTATGCTAGGGCAGCTAAATTTCAGTGGGCAAAAAAACACAAGATCCACACTCTATATCATGCACAAAACTAACTCAAAATATTTCAAGGACCTAAAGGTAAGCATTAAAACCATAAAATGATTAAAATAAAACAAAAGGGTTCTGGTTCAAAGACTAGTTTGTAATAGCTAATTCTTTGGTATGACAACAAAAGCAAGAGCAACAAAATAATTAAACTTTATCTAAATTAAAAATATTTGTGCACCACACAACTTCATCAGTTGAGTGAAGAGTCAACCTAAAGATCAGAGAAGTTTGAGGGACTAAATAGTAGTGAAGAATTTAATATCGAGGTCATATACAGATGATCAATGAGCTCACAAAAACATGCGCAGGGTAATTAGACACTAAGCTACTGTCATCAAGTTGATTCAAACTCACAGAGACTCTATGTAGGATAGAGTTGAAATGCTCTGTGAGGTTTCCGAGACTACATATTTATGGGTGCAGACAGCCTGATCTTTTTCCATTTGAGCAGCTGTTAGGTTTTGAACTGCCACACTTGAGTTTAGCAGCTCAATGCCTAACCCACATTGTCACCAATGCTCCTATTCATTATACACTAGAGAAATATACATCAAAAGTACAATAAAAAAACACTTGCCCCACAAGGATGGCTATGGTCAGAAAAACAGCAAACAAGTGCTTGTAACAATGAGTTGAAACTGGAACATTTGTACATTACTGGCTGGGTTGTAAAAATGGTGCAGTCACTGGAGCTAAGCATTTTATATTTCCTTAAAAATTTAAATATACAATTACCATAGGACCTAGTGGTTATATACCACTTGCAAGTATATAAACCCACAGAATTAAAAACAGGTGCTAGATCAGAGGATGTACACTGGTACAGATAGGAACTGGAAACACAAGGAATCCAGGGCGGATGATCCATTCAGGACCAGTGGTGAGAGTGGCGATACTGGGAGGGTAGAGAGAGGGTGGGTTGGAAAGGGGGAGCCAATTACATGTGACCTCCTCCCTGGGGGACGGCCAACAGAAAAGTGGGTGAAGCAAGATGTCGGACAGGGCAAGATATGACAAAGTAATAATTTATAAATTATCAAGGGTTCACAAGAGAGGGGGGAATAGGGAGGGAGGGGGAAAAATGAGGACCTGATGCTAGGGGCTTAAGTAGAGAGCAAATGCTTTGAGAATGATGAGGGCAATAAATGTACAAATGTGCTTTACACAATTGATGTATGCATGGACTGTAATAAGATTTGTATGAGCCCCTAATTAAAATAAAAGTTATAAAATCATCACCACACAAAAAATAAAACAATAAACAAACAAACAAAAAGAATTAAAAACAGGCGCTCAAATAAAAATTTGTACATCGGTGTTCACAGCAGCACAAATAGCCAAATGATTAAAGTAATCCAAATGTCCACCAACAGATGAACGGATAAACAAAATGTGGTCTATCTATACAATAGACTATTACAGACCATAAAAAGAAATGAAGTTCTGATATATGTGAAAGCATGGGTGAATAAAAATACTATGCTAAATGAAGGAAGCTTATCACAGAACACTACGCTTTATAGATTCCATTTCTCTTAAATGTCCACAATGGGCACACCAATAGAGACAGAAAGTGAACTAGTTGTTGCCTAATATATTTGTGGGAAGTGAGACATGAGTGCTAGTAACTATCCGTTTTGTTTTGTTTTTCCAAATGGTGAAATGATCTAAGCTTAGACTTCAGTAATAGTTGAAAAACTTTGTGAATATAAAAATTAGTGAATTGTACATGTAATTTAAAATGGTAAATTGTATAATGTGTGAATTACATCTCAAAACTTTTGTTTTTTTAAATACCAAACCACTAAGAAGAGAAAAATAAAAATAAATAACATAACATAAAAAATATCAGGAGAAGACTTAACCATACCAATAATCATATTAAACATAATGTTCACAACAACCAATTAAAAGGCAGATACTGTCAGACTGGATAAAAAAGTAAGACCCAATTATACGCTGCTTACATGAAATAGATTCACATCATGCTAATGTTACACTAAAGAAAGCTGGTGTACCTACAACAATATCAGACAGATTTCAGAGCAAAGAATATTACCAGGAATAAAGACGAAGGAATGGCATTTTATAATGGTAAAGGAATAATTCATTAAGAGAACATAAAAATTCTAACCACTTAAACACCAAATAACATAGCTTTAAGACACATGAAACAAAACAAATAGAACTTCAAGTAATATAGATAAATACACAATTCTCATCGGGGATTTAACATCCCTTTCTCGAAAACTAATGGACTACAAAGAAAAGTCATCTACTGGAATGTACATATGTAAATATATTTATATGAGTGTAGGGAAACAGATCTATATGCATGTATTTACAGGTTTAGTACTAAGGCAGCAGATGGACATTGGGCCTCCACTCAAGCACTTACTCAATGCAAGAAAACTTTACTCTATTAAATTGGCATTCCAGGATGCACACCTTCCCGACACAATTGCTGAAGAAAAACGTGTGCATAAGCAAATGTGGTGAAGAAAGCTGATGGTGCCCAGTATCAAAAGAAATAGCGTCTGGGGTCTTAAAGGCTTGAAAATAAACAAGTAGCCATCTAGCTGAGAAGCATCAAAGCCCACATGGAAGAAGCAAACCAGCTTGTCTGACCACAAGGTGCAGAAGTGACCAGTTATCAGACATCAAAGAACTAAAAATCATATCATTGGCTGCATACCTCCATGATAGGATCGCTGAAGACAAATGGGTGCATAAGCAAATGTGGTGAAGAAAGCTGATGGGGCCCGGCTATCAAAAGATATAGCATCTGGAGTCTTAAAGGCTCGAAGATAAACAAGTGGCCATCTAGCTCAGAAGCAACAAAGCCCACATGGAAGAAACACACCAGCCTGTATGACCACGAGCTGTCAAAGGGATCAGGAATCAAGCATCAAAGAACAAAACAATCTTATCATTGAAAATGTGGGTGAGTGCAGAGTGGAGACTCAAAGCCCAATGGTAGCCAACCGGACACCCCCTTACTGAAGGGTTGTGGGGAGATGAACCAGGCAGGGTGCAGGGTAGCAACGAGTAAACATAAAACGTTCCTCTAGTTCTTAAATGCTTCCTCCCCCCACTATCATGATCCCAGTTCTACCTTACAAATCTGGCTAGACCAGAGAATGTACACAGGCACAGATAGCAACTGGAAACACAGGGAATCCAGGACAGATGACTCCTTCAAGACCAGTGGTGAGAGTGGCGATGCATGGAGGGTGGAGAGAATGTGGGGTAGAAAGCGGGAATTAATTACAAGAATCTACGTATAGCCTCCTCCCTGGGGGTAGGGACAACAGAGAAGAAGGCGGGGGGAGATGTCGAACAGTGTAATATATGACAAAATAATAATAATTTATGGATGATGAAGGGTTCATGAGGTAGGGGAGAGTGGGAAAATGAGCAGCCGATATTAAGGGCTCAAGTAGAAGGCAAATGTTTTGAGAATAATATTTGTTCTTGATACAATGGATGAATGTATGGATTGTGATAAGAACTGTACGAGCTCCCAATAAAATGATTAAAAATAAGAAAAAGAAAAGTCATCTAAGATAACAAAAACTTGAAAACACTATCCCCAACTTGATCTAATTGATATTATTGAACACTACCACAGAGGCCATATTCTACACTGTAAAGAATGTCTCAAAAATGTAAAAAAAATTCAAATTATTAAGTATGTTCTATTATGATGCTAAGTTAAATTAGAAATCAGTAACTGAAAAATATCTGTAAAATCTCCAGATAATTGAAAAACAACTTACTCTTGGGTCAAATTAAAGAGAAGTCAGAATGTATTTAAAAGTGACTGGAAATAAAAATGCAACCACGGTGAAGTGAAATTAATTATTCATGGCTTTTCTAACTCCCACCAAATGATTTGAGTAAGATCACGAAAACATGGTATAGAGGATCCTAACTCAGGGTTCGGATGAGTCACCAGTGGAGTGAGTTATCAGATTCCTGTTTGAAGTGACAGAGGCAGCAGAGGCACTAGAGCAGAGTAGCAGCACCACTGAGACGGTGTGACAGAATAGCAGGTGGGCTTCCTGTCCATGAAGGCAGAGAACCAGAAAGACAGGCCTGCAAGCTGCAAAGAGTCTCTGCTGTAGACCAATGGCTCTATCCTTAATGTTTTCTGAGCCTGGATTATGGTAGTCTGTTAACTTCCTTCATAAGCCACATATGCATGAGTATTGTCTGTGAGTTCTGTGTGGCCACTGTAATGGATTGTCTAACCCAGCAGGAATGGTTGGTATCAGAAGAGTAGGTAAAACAGGGATGGAGAGTAGAGGCATGTCTGACCAATCAACCTTGGGTTGGAAGAGAATTCTCCTTCGCCTTTGTATAGCCAAAGTAGCCCTACTGTAGACCAGAGCATGTACACTGGTACAGATAAGAACTGGAAACACAGGAAATCCAAGACAGATGACCCCTCAGGACCAGTGGTGAGAGTGGCGATACCAGGAGGATGGAGGGAAGGTGGGCTAGAAAGGGGGAACCGATGACAAGGACTTACGTATAACCGCCTCCCTGAGGGACACACAACAAAAGAGTGGGTGGATGGAGACGTCAGACAGTGCAAGACATGACAAAATAATAACTACTTATAAATTATCAAGGACTCAAAAGGGACAGGAGGCAGGGAGGGAGGGATAAAATGAGAAGCTGATCACAAGAGCTCAAGGAGAAAGCAAATTTTTTGAGAATGATGATGAATATGCTTGACACAATGGATGGATGTATGGATTGTGATAAGAGTTGTACGATCCCCCAATAAAAAATTTTTTTTTAAAGTAGCCCTACTACCACTTTTTCAACAACTCATAAAAATTAAAGTGTAGTTGGAGGGAAATTTATAGCAATAAACTAGCATTAGAAAGGGAGATCTTAAACCAATAGATCTCCAGCTTCCACTCTAAGAAATTGGAAAAGAGCAAATGAAATCCAAAACATGCAGAAGAAAAGAATTAATTATGATCAGAATAGAAATCAGTGAAATAAACAAACAAGTAGAGGAAAGTGTCATAAAAACAAAAGCTGGTGTTTTGAGAAGTTTAGGACAATTGATTAAAATGAGAAAGAAGACACAAATTACCAGTATGAGAAGTGAGATACGTGGCACCTCTACTGAATCTAGAAACAGTAAAGGGATAACACGGAAATTATTCAGCAACACAAACAAAATTCCTTGAAAATTACAAGAAAAGTTTACTCAAAAAAGAAACAGCCTAAATATCCTTGTAGGCAATAAAGAACTACAGGTTTCAATCAAAAACCTGTCCATAAAGAACACTATTGGCCTACATATAGTTGAAAGAATACTAGTTTTATACAAACTCCTCCATAAATCTAAAAAGGTAGAATTCTTCCCAATTTTATGAGGTCATTTTAATCTTAATAACAAACAAGATAAAGATGTTTCTTGTGATTTTTTTTAACTGGCTTCTCTTCTTTTTATTACCAAATATTAATCCTTGATCCTGTTTTTCATGTCTGTTTTTTTATGCTGTCTTATACTTTTAGAATCTGTACTTTATTTTTATTTATCTATTTATTTATTTATTTTGTACTTCATTTTTCAATCCAATTTCAGCTTCCTTTTCCAACTGATCTCTCTTTGGATCTCCTGTTATCCACTCAACGTCAGCATGATACGGACTCAAATGACCATTTTGCTTCTTAAATCAATCTAACTTTAAATTCCTGATTAATTAAGCAAATGTTTACTGAGCAGTAATTAACACCAGTTACTATGCTAAAAATAGAGACTATATTGGGTTGACATGGATTCTACCTTTGCAAATTCCTATGTGATGATATATGATTATATTGTAGTGTGGTAAATACTGAGAGAAAATATTCCTTGGGTCGCAGTATTACAAACCATGAGCATGAGATCCAAAGGACAGTAGTATTTTAGGAGCACGAACCAGGTAGAAATGAAGGAGCAAAGGGCAGTCCAGTCAGAAAGCAGAACATTTACAAAGGACTCACGGAAAGCCTGGAGAAGAAGAGGTTAAGACTGAAGAGAGATGTTCGGGCTAGATCAAGGCTCTAAAGAACCATCCTCAGGGTCTTAGATTTAATCCTGAGATCAATATGGAAACTGTGAAGAGTTGTAAACAATGTTTGTAAGACACCTGGCAGTGGTGAATAGCCATATGGTTTCATTCTCCTTTGATGGTCACCGTCACTTTAGTCAAGTTGTCAGGAATTTGGGGCTGTGCTGTGAATAAAAAGTCATGGAGTTTGGATGGCTGCCGGTCTATCTCCTACTGCATTAGAAAGACATTACCGGGAGATGGAGGAAAGAGCTAGGAGTCAAAGGGCATTTATGGAGGTCTAGACAAAGACATGTACATGCAAATATATATAGGAGGATGGGGAAATAGATCTATGTGTCTATATTTATAGGTTAAGTATTACGGTGGCGGAAGGACCTTGGACCTCTACTCAAACACTCCCTCAATGCATGAATACTTTCTTTTATTAAATTGGAACTCTATGATGCTCACTCTCCCGACACAACTGCTGGAGCCAAAGTGGGTGAACAAGTAAATGTGGTGAAGAAAGCTGATGGTGCCCGGCTATCAAAAGAGATAGTGACTGGGGTCTTAAAGGCTTGAAGATAAACAAGCGGCCATCTAGCTCAGAAGCAACAAAGTCCACATGGAAGAACACACCAGCCTGTGTGATCGAGTGGTCCGAAGGGATCAGTTACCAGGTATCAAAGAACAAAAAATCATATCATTGGCTGCACACCTCCATGATAGGATCGCTGAAGACAAATGGGTGCATAAGCAAATGTGGTGAAGAAAGCTGATGGGGCCCGGCTATCAAAAGAGATTGTCTCTGGGGTCTAAAAGGCTTGAAGGTGAACAAGCGGCCATCTAGCTCAGAAGCAAAAAAGCCCACACGGAAGAAGCACACCGGCCAGTGCGATCATGAGGTGCCAAGGGACCAGGTATAAGGCATCGTGCAAAAAATATATATATGTGTGTGTGTATATATATGTGTGTGTATATATGTGTATATGTATATATGTGTGTGTGTGTGTGTGTGTGTATATATACCACATTAAATGAAGGGGGAAGTGCAGAGTGGAGACCCAAGGCCCAAGTGTCGGCCAATGGAGATCCCCTCATAGAGGGGTTTAGGAGAGGAGATGGGTTAATTAGGGTGCGAGGTAGTACCGATGAAGAACACAGCTTTCCCCCAGATCCTGGATGCTTCCTCCCCCCAACTACCATGATCCGAATTCTACCTTGCAGGGCTGGATAGGGCAGAGGTTGTACACTGGTACATATGAGGGCTGGAGGCACAGGGAATCAAGGGTGGATGATACCTTCAGGACCAAGGGTGTGAGGGGCGATGCTAGGAGAATGGAGGGTGAGTGGGTTGGAAAGGGGGAACTGATTACAAGGATCCACATGTGACCTCCTCCCTGGGAGAGGGACAGCAGAGAAAGGGGGGAAGGGAGACTCCGGATAGGGCAAGATATGACAAAACAACGATGTATAAATTACCAAGGGCACATGAGGGAGGGGGGAGAGGGGAGGGAGGGGGAAAAAAAAGAGGACCTGATGCAAAGGACTTAAGTGGAGAGCAAATGCTTTGAGAATGATTGGGGCAGGGAATGTATGGATGTGCTTTATACAATTGATGTATGTATATGTATGGATTGTGATAAGAGTTGTATGAGTCCCTAATAAAATGTAAAAAAAGAAAAGAGAAAAAAATGATTAGGGCAAAGAATGTACAGATGTGCTTTATACAATTGATGTATGTATATGTATGAACTGTGATAAAGAGTTGTATGAGCCCCTAATAAATTGTTAAAAAAAAAAAAAGACATTACCAAAGAAGGCCTCGTTACTGCCTTATCAGTAGTCTCCCACAGTGGCCTTATGTTTAACTGTATGCACCTATGGTGCACAAACATCTACTGAGCTCTTCATTTGAAAGACAGAAACCACCCTGAAGATGATCAAGGCAATAGAAAAACTATATAAATCTACACATAGCACATTATACACCAGTTCAGCAATGTTTACACAGATAACTCAGTGACACGGCTATGAGAGAGTTTCAAAAAGTTCATGGAAAAATGGATGAAAAGATAAGAGGTTTCGTTTTGTTTTCATGAATGGTGTGTTTTGTTTCTTTCTATTATGAATTGAGAGGTGTAAAGAGCAGATAAGTTTTAAACTTGGCAATTCATACACATTTTGTTTCAGGTCATTAATGGCATTCTCCAGGGTAACTTACTCCATTTCCTCCCTGTGCTTCCTGCTTTTCTGTCTCCTTTCCTAACCCTCTGAACTCTGTCAATGGTTAAATATGGTTGTCTTAGGATGAAGTTCATCTCTACATATTTAAAAAGAATGATAATAAGGGAGAAAGGTTAATACTTGAGAGTACTTATGTGTATGGAAGGCAGTGTAAGAGAGAGATGAAAATGAATTTAAAGAAATGGATCAGCAGATAGGAAGTGTGGCAAATATGGTGAAATGAAGATGAGTGCTCCATATTTGGACTCCATATTTCTAGAACTTAAGGCACAGTCTCTAACAATAAACAAGAGAAAACTGAGAAATTGGGGGCTTTAGGAGAGAGAATGATGCTTAGCATCGTTACGGGAATAGTCTGAGGAATGAAGACAAGAGTGAGAGACTGAGAGACAAAAAGAAGATGAATGCTGGTGTTTAGAGGTGATGCATGTTTACATGTTGGAGAAACACGAATGGACTCTGCCAACATTGCACTAAAGAGACTTCAATGTACTTTCTATTTTAACTCATGCTTCATGGAGAGACAATGAGGCCTCCATGAAAAAAAATACTTAACCTCATCAGGAGCAAACAAGCCCTTACTCTCACAAGACAACTAAATAACTTACCTGGTCATAACCATAAGGCCTCTGTTGGGGCGGTTGTGGTGGTCCAGGCTGTGTTGGTCTATATCCCCCATACTGTTGACCTTGTCCCTGTGAATAGTTGGGATACTGAGGACCTGGACCACCCTGTGAAGGACCTGCAGAATAATCAACACAAACAAATGTCCAAACAGACAAAAAAGAAGTCCCTAGAACTGGCAAAAATTTAGATCTAGATGTCACTATACTTTTATTTCTAAATTTAAACAGATAGCTTAGTACACCTCAATTTTATCAGGACTTTTTAGAATAATTCTTGTGGTTTTAAGAATAAAAATACTGTAATGCCACTACCATACGCCGGATGCTTTGATGCACTGTAACTACTGTGCTATCATCATCTAGCCATTAAAAACTTACATATCAAAACAGTAAGAGGGATTCAAGAGCCGTGAAGTAGGTCAACTCCGTGATATTAACAGAATTCATTGATGCTCTGATTGGGGAGTTAACCAGGGTAGCAAAAAGCAAAGAGTAAATCAAATGAAAATAATGAAATAATTCCCGAAAACTCTGGAGTCCATGAGATTGAATTTTGAAATTACCAAAAGAAGAGCATGGCTATGCTCTGTACAAACTAACTTTCTATTATAATCATTCAAACTAAAGACTGAGGGAACCTGCAAAAGCCCAAGGATGCATGTGAAGAAAAAGACTAAATTTAAAAGTTACACTGTAATAAAAAAAGATGATCTTTTATACTTCACCCATCAAAACTACATGTAGATGTTGTTGAATTAGAGAATGTTTTGTTGTGTGTATTTTTGCCACAATTAAAAAACAAACAATAATGACACTAGTAACAATCAATAAAAGGAAGAAGAAAATGTTTTAAAATCAATTGTGATTTTAAATAATGATTGTCCAACTCTTCTTGATATGACTGAAATATTGAATTGTTTGATATGTGGATGAAGTGCCAATAAAACTTTTTTGGGGAAAAAAAACTATTTCAAAATTCAGAGATGGCAAGAGACTGATTTGGTTTTCCAAACAAATAACGTAATATCTAAAATAAAAGCAAATGCTTTAGAAAGTGTAAACTGGAAAGTTTTAACATTGGTATTCAAACATATGCACAAAAATATAGCTCTCAGGGAAACAAGAAATGCACATATATTTTCTTTCTTTTTTTAAATACATTTTAAACCTTAAATAAGCTCCAATAGTCTTAATTGTTAAAAGTACATTTTCTCCTATGAGAAGGTCAACAACAAAAAGAAAGCCTGTGGAGAAACAAAATGGACACTTCTCTCCTTTAAAACATCATTTAACTATTCAAACAAAAAAAAACATTACCTTCTCTTTTACCCTTTCTTCCCACTGAAGATATTTCTCTTCAGTCAAGTGAGTTTATCTGATTTAGTCACATATTTGTTTTCAAGCAAATGCAATAAAACCAGAACACCCTATGTATTTAAAAGTATAATATTAAACAGTCATGAAATGGAAATGCTATTTGAAAAGAGTGAAAAATGTAAATGTTCATTGTGAAAACAAAATATCCATGGCATATTTCTAAAGCTCTATCAATAATCTAAGAAGCAGAACTCATCTTTCAGGAAATACATTCAATGTGTTTATGAGGGGGCAGAAGAACATCTGCCTGGCATTGATTCATGTAGTTGCTGGCATAGGCAGAAAGAGCCCTAGTGGCGTAGCAGTTGTAAGCTGGGCTGCTAACCCCAGGTGAGCGGTTAGTAACCACCGGGCACTCCTCTGGAGAAAGCCGGGGCTTTCTGCTCTACTCCCATAAAGAGTTACAGTCTTGGAAATTCACAGGGGGCAGTTCTACCCTGTCCTACAGAGTCACTATGAGTCAGCATGGACTCAATGGCAGTTAGTTTAGTAATTTGATCATAAGTAGACAAAAGTGATCTGAAACACTTTTATAACATTTAAACAAACATTTAAACACCTGAGCTTCAATCAAAGATAAATAAGACACTGCTGTTATGAATGAGATCAAGTTACCAAAAGAAGGTGTCAGTGTTAGTAAGCAGATATTTCACTATCATTAGAACTGCATTTCCTATCTCTACATTGCTTTCAGGAGCCTGAGATTGGAAGCTCAGGTAATTCCCCCATAGTGCATCATTCACCCTACCTCATACATTAGAAATCATTTTAAAACAAAGCCACTTATGTCCAGCTAGTAAACATTATAACCCACTGCCAACAAGTCAATTCTCATTCATAGGGACCCACCTTAGGTAGGGCATCTGTGGCAGATAATCTCCTATCAAGTTGCAAAGGGGTGGGGTCTAGCCTGTCAATCAGGCCATAGCCAATGAGGCCTCTGTGTGGGCATGGCCTTCTCTGGAATCCCTCCCTGGAGACTGGAGATACTCTCTACTGTGTCTTCCTGCTAACAGCCACTGATGCAGCCAGAGCCCTGGACCTAGAGAAGCCACATGGAAACCCATGCCAGCGATGAGATGCTTCCACCACCACTGGATCCATAAGACTTTCCACCCACTAGCCTGTGATCTTCCTGCATTCAGCATCATTGCATGGCTGCGTGAGTCTAAAAGGGGAATTTATGGACTAGTATTGACAAATGGGGTAATAATGGACTTATGGACTTGATCTGGACTGGGCTGGGATGTTTTCCTAATAGACAATTACACTTTTACCTAAAGCTCTTTCTTATACACAGGAGTGTCTATGAATGTGTTTCTCTAGTCAACCCGGACTAACACAGCTACTGAGGCTTTAAACCTTTACAGGTGCAGATAACCTACAGTGGCTGATGAATCTAAAGCGCCGACAGCAGTTAACAGTCCAACACTTACCTGACAGCAAAGCCAAGTCCTTAAACAGACATTCTCACTTATCCATTCACACTGTATTCAGTCAATTACAACACATAGTTATAATACAAAGTTATAATACAACACATATTTAAAATTATAATACCTTATAACACAAAGCAGAACTATCTCTATGGGTTTCTGAGGCTGTCTTTACAGGAACAGAAAGCCTCATATTTCTCCGGTTCAATTGCTGGTGGTTTCGAACTACCGATCTTGTGGTTAGCAGTCCAACTTGTTACCCATTGTGCAACCAGGGCATTGTGAGTGTATTAAAGATATGGCTACACTTCCCCCCACATTCTGCAAGAAAAGTAACTTACAGATGTATAGTGTTTTCTACCTACAGATGATAAAACCATTTTCTTTATGCTTTCTGAATAGAATGTTTATTTACACTTAAAATAAAAGCAATGTTGTGTTTTCATATTAACAGTAAAAAATTTTGCTAAGCAGATTATATAGATGTGGTTAACACTCACCCAAATTGTCAATGTTTTCTCAGAACATACAAAGGTACTGCTGGGTCATGAATGACCAATTGGTTTGAGGATTTTTTTCCCTCCCTTGTTTTTAAGTAACTATACACCTACTCTTGGTCAATTATCCAACTGTAGTTTATGGTTCTTTGAAAATGAACTATCCATTTTACCTAAGAATAGCATTTTAAGTAAATATTCGAATTATAAGCTAACTAAACTTGTGCATTTTCCAAAGTGGTAATTCTTAGAAAAAGAAATACTATCTATTTCCATTATCTTACATCAATAGTGACCACAGTTCCTGTGACAAAAATGAACTGCAGAAAGCTACTCACCATAGCCCTGCTGCTGGCCTGGGTAGCCCTGCTGCCCTGGATACTGCTGCTGCTGGGGCGGGTAACCCTGTTGTGGAGGTGGTCCCTGGTAGGCATCTTGCTGTTGGCCATATTGTGAGTTTCCTACAGGATAATCGGAGAAGAGGAAAAACAACCTGAGAAAGTTGCTTAATTAACTCTCTTCTTCTAGAATGCATAGCCAACAACACAAGAACAAAATGAGATGCCATACTGATTTTTAAAAGTTAACAAAACAAAGGAAAAACTCAAACCAAACAGAAGGATTTCGGCCAAACAAACTGCAGTTAAAGCCAATTTTGCAAGGTTGAACTGCAGCATTTTCAGCGCCTCTGCCATACGAGCATTACATTTACTGGAACATCACAGTCATAAGATCATGACTATGCTAAATAAAATAAAAAAGACAAAATTAAAGACAGCTACAAGAGCACACACTAGCTACACAAGATCAGCAAGCTGTTTCCTAAAGGCACTATACTTGTATGCAAAATTATATATATGTAAACACACACGAGAAAAATAAATTGGATCAATGGGTTTATGTTCAAACAGAAAATTTCCACTGAGGAAAATTATTTGTAAATGTTTTAGTCTTTTTACTGTTGTTAGAAATGACAAGTTATGGTTACAGACGTAAATATGTGTAAGGACATGGTTTTGGTTGTAGAGAGAGCCAGCGCTATACTATACAGGAGGCTTGCACGGGAGAAGTGGTCTTATGCAAGTTTGCGTTCCTATAGAAGGGGGGGCGTGTGTGTGTGTGTGTGTGTGTGTGTGTGTGTGTGTGTGTGTGTGTGTGAAGGTATATAGATACCTCCTTCGTAGTAATGTTGTGAGGAATCCTCATAAGGCCTATCGTAGCCTTGTTCAGGATACGACGGTTGCTGATAACCGTAATCATTATGACCTACATCAATTCGACAAGAGACAGGAAGAAACGTTAATGGCCACTGAGTGAAAACCCTAACAATATTTAAACTTTTCAGATAAAATTGAGAAAATGAACTGGAAATACATTTTAAAAATTTCAATTGCATTAGCCAAATATTTACCAATGTGATTGTTTTCATATAGAGACAACGTGCATTTTTTTTTTTTAGCAAAGAGCACTCACTAGTTTTAGAAACATTGTACTTATTGTCTTAACTATGATAAGCCTCACTCAAGGGGGGCCTTATCCTCCATTTTTAAAGAAGAGAATGAAAGCATCTAAGCCTTTCACATGTAAATAACCTGAATTAAATTAAAATGAACAAAGGAAGCAATTATCATATTTTGTCAAACACCTGTTCTGCTGATCTCCAATTCCACAGCATATGCTAAAAACAATGCAAAATATAAAAGAGCTCTGAAAGTTTTTTCCCCTGAAAGAAACTAAAACATATTTTTTACATTCTATTTACCTGCATAAAGTATATATATATATATATACACACCAAAGTATTTTCTGATGCAAAAACTAGTTTTAATGTTGCCATTTTGTCATTAGAAAAGGTTTTTTAAGTACCATAAGCATACAATTTTATAAAATTAATATTTTTAAGTACTAGCATATACCTTTAGCTTAGTCACTCCAACACCTAAGAAAAAGCCCAAAAAAGAAAAACCCCTTATATGCTGCTTCCAAGACCAATAAATGCCATCGGCAAGATAATCTAGAAATTGATTTTAAAAAATAGTCCTCTTAGATTTTTAATTAAACTTCCCAAAGAAAATTCAGGAAACCATGCACTTAACTAAGTCAGAATGTTACAAAAATGCCTGAGGAGGGACACCCACTGTCGTCAAGCCACCTCTGACCGTGGTGACGATGAGGAATGTGATACGCACACGTCACAGTATCCTAGAGCCTGAACATTCCCAAATCACCTGATAAATATCTTTGCAAGAGTTTATAAACTATAACCAGTACATTAAATAGTAGCTGTTCTGTTCTTATACAGTTTTATTAGCATGTACGCATGTTTGTTCACTTATATATTGTCTATAGCTGTTTTCCACTAACAAGTATAGAGTTTAGTCGTTGAGACCAAAAGGATAGGCTGAAAACACTAAAAATATACTA
This sequence comes from Tenrec ecaudatus, assembly GCF_050624435.1. NCBI lineage: Eukaryota > Metazoa > Chordata > Mammalia > Afrosoricida > Tenrecidae > Tenrec > Tenrec ecaudatus. The sequence goes on along the minus strand of NC_134544.1, from coordinate 50,656,363 downwards.
TCTAGTTCTTTACAGCAAAGACCTACTAACTCCAAATATTTTATTATAAATATCTAGACAAAATGAGAGATAATAGCCATTTATGAAAATTACTTGATGTTAATATAATAAATGTCAGATATAGAAGAATGAACACCTATACAAAAAGATAACTTTTAAATCAATAATCCTTGACTATAAGATAATATGAACTATTGTAATAGACAAAGTTATTACGTTTAGGAAAATAGTATCTATTTTAACCAAAAGAGTACATTCATAACAATACATATATCAGGAGGTAGGACTAAAATAACAATATCAAGCTTAACTCAATTACTTAATATGCATTTTAATAATTAAACAATTAAGCATTAAGTTTTCAGAAGACTTTCTAACATATATATAATTTAACACAGTAAATTTTGTCTCTTTCAAATATCTGTAATCTACTCTTTCCAAAAGCTTAATAGCATATCTACATGGGAAGGGAAAAAAGCAAAGAAAAAACATCCTGAATAATTCAGTGTTATAAAAACTCTGTAAAAATATGCATCGGTTCTCAAACCACTACTATCCCTTACCTATCATCACCACTACTAATAAACTTCTACTGTGAGCAAACAACTTTTACAAGTGAGCGTCTGCTCTGCTAACTGGTCACAGCCTCTGCAGGAAAAACAAGTAAACTAATACACCATTATCCTTTATGCATTTATAAAAAATGGTGGGCAAAATTACTTTTTAAATACACCAAATTATATCTTGCTGCCTTATATTAACTTCTTATCAATGGCTCCCAACACCTTAAAAGTTCTTAGTTTCCCAAGTGTTTCTGTTAAGGAAATGCACCCAGGGAGCTAGCTAGAGAAAGCTTTGGCAATCACTTTCAAAGCAGTGTGAGCTCTTTTTCACTTTGTACAATCAACGCTTAGCAGTTCTATATGTTTGAATCAAATCATTTTTGTTCAACATTTTGTTTAAATTTTTCAAAACATAAGAAAATGTAAAGAACTATACAATGAAAACCTCTTATGTGTATTGATGTATTACCGCTAAAGATTTTCTTAAAGTGTAGCATACACTTTTACTGACCACTTTTCACAAGTCACTGAAAATAAAATTCTAGAAAATTAAATATTGAAATCTGGTTTCTAAATGCCTTTCCCATCCTGCTGCACATATGATTTAGCTTCCAATTTTTTTCCTCAACGGTTAATGTATTTAAGTCATTGTTCTTTGAGACGTATATAACATAAATTTTGGAAACTATGCAAGGATTATATTCTTTATGTGTTCATACAATGCATAAATAAATGTAAATGAATGGTACATAAAAACAATTTCTGAATAATATGGTTATTTAAAACAACAGTAAATTAATACTTGCTTTGCTTGAAATGAAGAAATCATATAAAAGGGCCCTCTTTGATATAGGAAAGGATTCTAATGAGAAGATGATTCCTGATGGTACTAATATGGAATAGCTACACAAAATATAGTTTATAAACAAATGCTATCATTGATGTTGTCGATTACTTAAAAGTTTTTCTAAATTTAGAAGAAACAGATACTTAGTTTCTTCATCCCCCTTACAATGTTTTGAATAGCTATCTCCATTAATATTGGGCAGGGATAGAAAATGGGAAAGTTAACATTAGGAGAAATTACCATCAGGGTAATATTGCTGGTTCATGCCTTCTGGAGGACCTTGTCCACCATGACTGTATTGGTCCCCATAATAGTCTTCCTGGCCTGAGTACTGCTGTGGTGGGCCTGAAAAACCACAACCAGTCAAGATGTAAATAATTTGTTCTCTATGTCATCAAAGGCTTGCTTTCTAAGCTGATGTTATGAGAGGTTAGTTCTCAGCTGTAGCCTCCCCGCCCATTCTCTGCCATTTCAAACATTTTAAACTCTTCTTATGCGCATTCATACATACACACATAGCTCCAAAACCACATTTCACTAAAATTAATGTGAAGACCATACATGCAGTATCAAACAATACCAATTCAGAAAAACCATATATACTCCAGTATAAGCCGACCCGAATATCTGCCAAGGCATCTAATTTCACCACAAAAACTGCACTAAAACTGTGCTGAAAAACTTGGCTTATACTCGAGTATATGGGTATATAAATTTTCCCAAGAAAAGGATAAATAAAATAAAGCTATAAAGTTCCGAACCATTACATGACCCTTTGTACCTACTCTATTGACTATCTTTTGGGGGGAGAGGGAGTCAGGGAAAAAGACCCCAACTTTGCATCTAATTATGTTTAAAAACCAAAAGTTTATTAAAACATAAGGCCTTCCTTATATTAAACAGGACATTTTCAAAATGGAATCTTACCCTGTTGAGGTGGTCTATAAGGAGGGATCTGTCTCTGACCCATCATATGATTTCCTTGATTAACTTGACCCATCATTCCCATAGGTGGCTGCTGCCCTTGGTAATGTTGTCCACCTCCCTGCGGCATATTATATTGTTGAGATGGAGGCTGCTGATGCATCATTGGACCTGAAAACAGATACAGCATTACACATACAATATTTTTCCATATAAATGTTAAATTTTAAGAGAAATCAAATATATAATCCAAAAAAATAAAATGAAATAAAATAAAAGTCAGCTTTAAATTTAAAAAATTCATTAAATCTGAAATATGCTGTAAACAAAAAACTAAAACAACTAAAAACACATGGTAGATACACAGCAAAATGAGCAGTCAAACCAAGCAAAAGAAAACAAATTTCTGGGTTTTCCATTTTGTTCCCCTTATCAAACTCCAATCTGAGGTATACAGGGAAATCTTCAACGTTTTACAAGGATTATTTCTGCAGCAGAATTTCATAAACCTTAACTTGAGGGTAAAACTTCCAGGGTCTTTTTTCCCCTTTACGACTATACCTTAAAAGCCAAACGGGTTTTCTTCACCTCAAAGAGCTGCAGCTCTTCTTAGTTTCTCTCACACGCGCACAATGAATCAAACACACCATCATAAAAACCAGAGGCTCAGAAACCAGCTCTACGCCCCTTCCAAAGTGAGCAATACCAGAAGCACCCAACCATCACCGCTAGTTCCACACTGGCAACCGTAAACGTCCATCCCATGAAATGATCAACAATGGTCATAAAGTTCTGTGCTGCATCTAACAATGTAACCAGCTCCTCAGAGATGGACTGGTCCGAGCTACTGTGGGGGGGGGGGGGGAGCTCATCCTTCTGCCATTATAACCATTACTGTCTCAAAGTACGGACGAGTCATCTCCCAGCTCACTGCTAAGACAGCTACAGACTTCCCCTTTACTAACTTGGGGACAATTGAAGGAAAAAGTAAAGAACACACAGAAAAGAAACACTGGGAAAGTTTTCTAGGCAGAGTCACTGAGAGAGCCGAAAGACTATTCAAACAAGCAATTAGAAACAAAGCAAAAGCCCCGCTCCTGAAATGTCTTATTGGCCCACAACAGCGCAATGTGAGCAGAAAGACCGTCATGGTTTCAACCTGAAGAACTGGTTTGGCTACAGTGCTTTAGCTGAGCTCTTTCCCTATTTACCTTCTCCTGTTCTTTTCATACTCCTTTTTACTTCTAATTTTATTGTTAGGAATATACACTGTTCAAGGGTTGCTCTGGGATCGTTAGAGGAAAGATACTCTTACTAGTAGAGATAAGGAGGCGCAGTGGGAAATGGAAGAGAACTTACCTACACTCAAGTAAGATATTTATTTCATGTAAATCACTAACTACAACCAGAGGTAAGTATCCTATTTTTAAGTTACCAATGGAGGAAACCAAGAACCCAGTATCAGACAAAACTCAGGTTTGATCCTAACACAATTATGTATTCCTCTATCCTTCACTATCTTTACTCAAAGATAAGCTATAACAAAATGGGAAGTGGATCTGAACAGATATTTCACTAGAGGACATTCCAATTCATAATTTCATAAGTGACGTGATTGGGCATTCACAGACTTTTCAGTAAATTAGGGTTTTGTGCAAAAGCACCAAGAATACTAAATGATACCTGATTTAACAGAACATAACTATAAAACTGAGTACATAAAACACATTGGAACTAAGGAGAAGGCAAAAACACAGTAGCCATGGGGGTGGGGGGATTTTTCTAAGTAATAATAAAATTCTAAGCTTCCTCTCAATGCGAAATGTCACTTTAGTTGAAGACTTAGACAAGACAGTGCCGCGCGCTGCACCTTCTGGGACTGCCAGCAGTTTCACGCCAAGGAGCTCAAGCACCAGCCTTCTGTCCCTTCCGCCGCTCCCCTTCCCTGGAAGGGCCCCGACACCGCGCAGAATTTAACCTGAGCCCAGAGAGTGCAGGATGGAAGCGCGACCACAGGAAGGCCCTCTCGTTCTTTCGTTGAAGACTTATCCACTAAATACACAACACCTACATACACACATACTAGGGTGTATCAAAAAAGTATTGCTATAGAAATTACAGAGCCCTTTATTAAACATAAACATCAAGAATGTGAGGCTACAGTTGCTGGATATATCTTCCATCTAGGTCTATACACTTCTAGAGGCATTGTTTCCATCTCTCTACTCCTTCCCTGAAGAACTCTCTGCTCTATGATTTGCACCACATCAAAAATGATACTTTTGACTCCTTGGAGGCTCAAATCAGTGTCCTTGAAATGTTCTTTGGTTTTGAAGGGGAAAAGAAATAAAGAGGTAGGACTATGGCTGTATGGTAGATGGGTAAGGTTTCCCAACGAAGTTCCCATAAGACAGTCCTTGCTACTCATGTAGAATGCTCAGGTGCTCTGTGGGAGGGAAACAATTCTTCAGCACCATTTTCCTGGCCTTTTCCTCACCAATGCAGTTTTCAATTTCTTACACCTTCTTCTTCATGGTATGCCCCTGTGATTGCCCTATGTCCCTTAAAAATATATATGCAGATTACTCCTTCAGAATTAAAAAAAGAGTCATTTTCTTAACTGACCTCTCCTTAAATGTAACTGGTTCAAAAGTCACTAGGCTTATTGGACTTTTTATTAAAGACACCCTAACTAGAATAAGAAAAGTATATTACTGGGAGAGCTTATCCACAGCCATCCCCTGATGGCAGAGACATTTAAGCATGTTTTGCTTGGAATAAGTCTGCTCGTGTATGAACTAGACCTCTAGTGGCAATACTTTCTGACTTACCATTACACAATAGCAGTTTGTCAGTATCATTTGTTTCGTTAGTAATACAGATGACTTTTCTATGTATTTACTCACATTAAACACTGATAAATGTGGTAGTTCTCAATCGTGGGCAATTGTGCCACCACAGGACAGTTAGCAAAGTGTGGGAACATTTTTGGCTGTCCTACGAAGGACAGAGGCTGCTACTGACATCTAGTGGTAGAGTCCAGAAATACGGCTACACGTATCCTACAATGCACTCCAACAAATTATGCAGCCCAAAATGTCAAGAGTGGCAAGGTTAAGAAATCCTGGGTTTCTCCAGAGGATAATTTTAGATCACAGGCATTTCTACTAACTATTCAGGGAACTAGATTATATATTCAGCTTTTTGAGATCAAAAATTGGAGAAGGAATCCTGTGGATTAATGAATCCAACAAACCACAAGTTTAGGCAATTCCTGAAACACTCCCTCCTAAGAGGCAATTGTTTCCATTATACAGTAAGAAAAGCTCAAACCCACATCATTGGTATATGTCTACTTCAGACTGAAGAGAACTGCAAAGAGCTATGGATTTATATGGCGCAGGTAACAACAGGCTGTGTGAGTAAAACCCCTCGCCCACCCAGCAGAAAGCCACGGGGAGGGGCTGCGTTAGAACAGGCAGGCTTTGGCCCCTCAACACGAAAGCTGAAGCATTATGAACCATCTGGCACAAAGATGATCCTGACATTTTTTGAGAGACTGAATTAGGAATAACATCATTTGCAGTATTTGTTAAAATATACCTTTTAAAACCTACCTCTACAGATTCTAGTTTAGCAGTCATGTGGCAGGACAAACAAAGCTTTGTTTTAATAAGTACCCAAGATGATTCTGACCCAGACAGTCCTAGAAACATGCATTAATATGGTCTTCTACGGGAGAGTTACCCCTTCTAGATTATAGTTCATATAAAATGTTTAAGTCGGGTATTATCCTGTGATAAATTAGCTACAAAATGAATTCTAAGGGGTTTTATGAAAATTTTACTAAGGAAAAACAAACCAAAAAACATCCAAACACACAACACTCAGGAGGGATCTAACTCACAGCAGTCCTACAGGACAGAGTAGAACTGCCCACGGCGTTTCCAAGGGCGAAGACTCTTTCACAGAAGCAGATTGCCACTAAGTGCCTGGTGGGCTCAAACGGCCAGCCTTCCAGTTAGAAACATAACCATTGTGTCCACCAAAGGTGAGGGGAAAAGCAAAATATTTTAAAATATTAAAACTCTAACAAAAAGTAGGCTGAAGTTTCTAAGGATGAAGTGTGTTGATAACTGCAAAGTCTGTGCATTGCACCCACTGGACAAGTAGATGGAAGGACAAATACCAATATACTCGTGGATAAGCCGAGGTTTTCAGCACATTTTTAATTGCAGTTTTTGTGGTAAAATTAGGTGCCTCGGCTGATATTCGGGTCGGCTTATACTCGGGTATATGTGGTACGATAAACTATGAACTGTAGGATACAGGATAGGCGCGGATACAGGGATAATTCAAAATTTTCCATGTTTGAAATTGTACCTAAAAGAAGTTTTACATTTTTAAATCAGTCCTTAAGACTCTTATCTAAGATATATGAATACTTTTTCAAACTCAACAGTAGAAAGCTAAACGTGCCAACTAGGAAAAGGGTAAAATCACCAAGAGACGATGCACTGCAAACCCTAACATAGATGGAACCAGACGCGTGAAAAGTGCTCCCAGCACTAGCCATTGCACACCCCACTGCCTTCGAGCTGTAGTAACAATCCAATTACGGCAGAAACAGGGAGACGGCGGACCTTTCTACCCACGCTAGTGGTATAATGGTAGAGCCACCCTGGAAAGTAGCTCAGTATTTTCTGAAGAAAATTACAAAACAAAGTGTACATTTACACAACACCTGCACCTCAGAGTACTTACCCCAGAGAAAGCCTATAATCCCAATACAAGATTGTCTCTGGCCCCACACTGAAAACAAGCAAAATGTCTCACTTAGGTGAATGAGTGAACTGTGATACACCAACACCATGGAACACTACTCAGCAATAAGGAGGGATGAATTAAGACACAGAGAAAGCTGGGTTGATCTTAAGGGCTTTATGTTGAGGGGTTAATAAAAGCCTAGTTGACATGGACAGACAACATATGATTCCATTTACATAGCACTCCCAACAGCACTAGAAATCTAAGACAATCTCTTAGCTTGGAATGGGTTTATATTGTAGTGGAGGATAAAAAACATTTAATAGTATGCTTGGTATTTTTTTATTTTTGAAGACTTATCCCCCATTAGCAATTCCTATTGCTCCTGGGCCCAGATCAAAGAACTGTATTTCTATTGAGAATCTTTTATTACCTATTTTACTTACTAGTAATAATAATAAACACTAATATTACTGAACATTAACTATATATTCTTGTATTCACTCACTGAATATTCACAATACCACCATGAAGATTTATCTCATTTTAAGCTAGAGAAACTGAAACTGAGAGATTTTAATTTTTCCAAAGTTATACTCCTATTATGTGAAGAAACTAGATCTGATGCCAGGGAGTTTAGTTAACCACTTCCATGATATTCTATTTTATAGTATATAACCGCATGTCATAAACATAATAAAAGATCATTTATTTTTCAAAATAGATGAAAATTAATTTGACTCATTTTATTCCAAAAGTATATCACTGACAAATAATAAAAATAGTGGATGCTCTCATCCCTGAACAACCCAGTACTTACTACATGTCAAATAGTTACTGGGAAAAATACCTGGTAAATTCTCAATAGGCATTTCAAAATGCATGCTTAACAGTTTTATTGGCATATAATCATATATCATACATTTTAACATATCATATACAAGACAGTTGTGCATATACCACCACAATTTACGGCATTTCCTTATACTCGTTGTTAGCTCCCCATTATCCACCAACGTCTCTAAGAAATGACTTACCCACTTGCTAGATCTAATGATCTTGGGTGTTTCATATACAGAAAAACATACAATAATCAAAAGAAACGAGCAAAACCAGCCCAACAATAACAGAGAAAAACCTCAACGGAAAAAGCAGACATTAGAATGGACACTGGATCCAACGTGCGATCAAGCCCCATGGTGTCACATTTGAACCTAACTACAACTACAGTAATCCACCCTACAATGATCTGTCGGATTAGAAGGCTACTCTCGTCCCCGCCCACAGTCATAGGGGATTCAACAGAGGCTTAAATCCACCTAGGAGAGCCTGAAAATGGGCTTTTACTCTCACCCATCACTTTCTGCACACCAGGTGTTCAGAATAGACAGGTATTTTTGACATTTAATCCTTAGAGCATTACCTGTCAGATACTATTTAACCTCTTCAATTAATAAAAAGGGGGCAGGAAGGCTTAAAGAAGTAACAACATACTCATTGACTCTGTTAGACTTGGAACTATTATTGGAACTATTAGTATGGGTCTCTCTCTTTTTTTCCTTTTTCTTTCAGTGTCAATCCACATAAACCAGGCAGGATAAGTAATCCCAAGGAGATAGCAACAGGACCAATGGGACCAACGGTTCTGGGGGCATGGGAGAGGAGGAAGGGGCAGGGACAGGGGAATAGCAGGGGATCTAAAATTGACAGTAAAGAGGGTATAGTGTTCCTGCTCGTGACTGAGAAATTGAAATGTATGCGAGAGGAACTACTGAGAGGTGACCAATGGTTAAACATGATAGTGGAGCACGAGCAAAGAGAAAGAGTAAAGAAAGTAAAAATCTTATATATGTGTGTGTGTGTGTGTGTATAGGTATATAGATATGTATGATGTAAATATATAAATATATAAAGAGGTGTTTTTGTCTACGTCTGTATATATACATATATATTCGCACACATATATGTAAATACAATTAAGGAAGCAGACAGACTTTGGGCCTATACTTATATCTTACCTCCGTAGAAGAACGGTTTGTCCTAATAATGTGGAAATATATGATACATTCCCAAAACGATTGCTTAAGACAAAATGGATGCATAAGCAAATATGGTGGAGAAAGCTGATGCTGCCCAGCTATTAAAAGACATAATGACTAGAGTCTTAAAGCTTGAAGTTAAACAAGCAGCCAAAACAGGGAAGCAACAAAGCCCACATGGAAGAAGCACACCAACCTGTGTGATCATGAGGTGTCCATGAGAAGAGGTATCAGAAGTTCAAAATCAAGCAATCAAATTGACATGAAGGAACATAGACAAAGTGGAGGCCCAAAACCCACCTGTGAGCTAACTGGACAGTCCCTCACAGAAGGGCCACACAGAAGGATGACGTATCCAGGTTGCAGGACAGCGCTGATCAAACACTTGACTATCCTCTAATTCTTTAGAGAACTATTATTGTGGCCTGAGTTTTACCTCATTAATCTTATTAAGCTTGTGTAACTTCCTTTGTATAATTAAGATCATTCGATGCATTAAGTCAAAGATAAACCCTTAAGCAGCAACGAGAGTAAGGATTCTCTCAGGATATGGGAAGGGGGGAGGGAGAAAAGGGAACTGATAGCAATGATGACTGTATAACCCCACTCATGATGAATAACAGAATTATAGGGGAACGAACACATTGGATGGTTTAAGATATGGCAAAAAAATAATTATATATATATATAAAATAAGGGTTCCTGGGGAATAGGGTGGGGAAGTGATAAAGTAGAGATGATATCAGAGTTCAAGAAAAAAGAAAATGTTTTGAAACTGATGGTGGCAGCAATTGTACAATTATGTTTGATCTAATTGAATTATGGATTGTTATAAAATCTGTAAGAGCTCCCAATTAAATGATTAAAAAAATTAAAAAGTAACAACCAAGTCACATAGCAAGTAAGTTGGCAATAGGAATTTGAACCTTGATCTCTGACAAATAAGAGTCTCAACTCTTAACTCTTACCCTCCACTGCTTCTTGCATTCACATTAGGAACTTTAAGATTATCAATTAACTAATAGACCTTTTATAAACTTTTAAATGACTATTTTAAATGCAAATATCAAACAGGAAGACACTGAGAAATCCTTAAATATATTAACAAACCTCAAGATAATTGAGCTGGATCAAAATTCCATACATTCCTGGTCAACTCTCTCAATACTCAATAAGAGGCTCAAACTTCCAACATTTATTCCACCCTCTTTACAATTTCCGCCAATGATCTTGCTTATTTCCATGAGAACATGAAAAGCACCCCTGCCAATAAAATCAACCAACCCACCTGCATCTGCCCCATGCACTGTGCCTGAAAGTGCCCCTTGTTCCTGCAGTAAAGGTGCACTTGTGGACTGAGCCTTTTAATGGTGCAGTTGCCTAAACCCTCACAGCTAATGCCAGCGGCAAAGGCAAGCTGTGGGATTGTACTAACTACTCACAGCAACTCAGAAGCTCTGCCGCCACTGTTAACCCTTTCCCCCTCTCTTACATCATGGATTGACTTGATGGTATGAGGAGGAACAATGGATCATTCCTAGTGTCACACAAACACAATTGAATACATTCTATCTTAAAAAAATAAAACCTTGGCTTTACATTTTCCTCTTTGGTTTCCTGTCTAAAAACCATTGGAAAAGGTTGTTTATAGTTTCCCTCCCATTTTCTCTCAAAACACATTCCAACCAGGTCTCCTTCCCTCCACCCAAACTGCTAAAGGCCACCACATTCCATGATTAGTTCTCAGTCCTCAGGTTACTTATCAGGAGAATTTCACCATTTGATGATTCTCTCATTTCTAAACAATTTCCTTTGGGTGGCTTTTAAGATACTACACTTGCTTGGCTTCTCTCCAAACTTCCTGCGATTGCTGCTCAATCTACCCAGTATTCCTGAGTCTCTCATCTTTGCCTAATGCAGACGAGGTCAGAGAATGAATTCAGACCTTTTTCTCCTTTACTTCTACCAGATGTCTTCTAATCCCATGGCTTTAAACATCCTGACTCTGCAACAAATCCTAACAGCTCTAGTTTCAAAATATATACTAAATATCCCCCAACTATTTCTTATTACCAAATGACTTTTCCCTGCATGGGTCTTATAAGGAGGTGGGGGAAGACATTTGATAAAATTCACCTGTGAGTAATTTCCAACAGGATTCCTTAAGAGGCATCCTGTTGTGTATAAAATGAGCCCTCTGAGAATCAGGGGGAGGGATCACATTACAGCAAGAGCCAGGAATGGAGCTCATCTCTGGAACCGAGATTCCAACGCAGTGACCCTCCTGGATCCAGATGACAGCTACAACTTTGGAGTAGCAGGACCAGAGCATGGAACAAAGTGATAGCCTTCCCAATCCATGGTGCAAGTAAGGGGAGTGCTTTCCGCAAAGGAATCTGATTTGTGGAATGGGGTGCCTCTGGGTACCTAATTTGGGAAATTGGGCTTACTAGCCCACAGAAGTGGAGCTGAATACCTTTAGGGTGACTTCCTGGAGTGGGGTGCCTCTGGGCACATAATTCAGGGAGCTGAGTTTGCTAACCTACAGAGCTTACAATAAATGCCTCCAGGTTGAGGCTTACAGTAGAGTGGCAGGCGCTTTGAGACGTTAGCAGACTAGACAAAACCTTGTTAATGCGTCCTGATAAACAACACACTGAGCAATGATGACTGACATTACAACTTGTTAACTTCCTTAGTAAACCCGTTAAACACAAATTTTGCCTGTTGAATTCTGCATAGCCATTGCAATGGATATTAGAACCCAGAGTGATAAAATAGAAAATATTAAGATTTCACAACCCTTATCGAAGTATTTTAAAGCATAAATCTTGTTTTAAATGTTAAGTAATAAACTATTTATTTGCCAGTGAGGGAGTTTTTGCATGGATAATTCAGTGGCATGAGAGACCGTGGGTATGTTCCCATGCTTTCTAGCCTTACTCAACCACAGTCCACACAGCAACCAAAGGTATCTTAAGAGCCTTCAAAAAGTTCTCAGGAAAATTTCACTATCGTTTACTCCATTTTAGAGCTTTTAGAAGCTCCCTTGTATTGTATTATTCCTTCATTCAAAACTCTTAAGCAGTTTTTGCTCCCTCAGATTTAAATCTAAATTCCTGATGGGATTATATTATGAGATATAATATAAGGTCTTTCATGGTCTGGCCTTCAGCTACCTCTTGGATCTAATCTCATGAGACCGGCCCCCACTTTCCCTCAAGCATCAGCTAGACTGGTCTCTTTACTCTACACCAAGTATTCTCCAACCGCAGCGCTCTGACTTTCTGTTCTTTCTCTCCTATCTACTCACAGCCTCCGCGCCCCGATGCAGCACATACATCCTCACCTTCCTGTTTGTCAACTCGATGAGTACGTGAAGTTTTCATTAAAAACAAAACAGAAGCCATTTATCTAAAAACATTCGTAAAAAGTAAGAAACTCAATAGCATATCTTGAAGCTATAAAACATTATCAGAAGTTCTGACTTGGCACAGTAGCACATGAATGCCTGTGCAAACTAACTATGGGAAACAATCTTAATGATCAGTAGGGGAAATTATAATTGCTCAATGGCCTATGACTTGCTCAATGGCAAGAAGCAATGTTAATTTTCTCAAAATATTTAAACCTCTACTACTGTCCATTATATACGCAGAGGGGAATGAAAAATATAAGCTAGTATTTCTTTAGTATTAGAGTAGAACACTAAAGTCCTAGGAGTTAAAACACTAGAAAGATTGAAAACTACTGTTGGTTTGGGTTCATTTTTGGTAAATATCATTTGATTGGGAGTAGTCTTTTTATAATATAATGATGACAACAAATGAGCATCATTTTATGACCTGGGTAAGTAACATTCATTTGGATCCATAACAGTATGGATCAACTGCCAACATTTTGTCCTTTGTGTTATCAAGGATAGGCAATATCTAAACTTCTTTTATTTGATTTTAGGTTTACTTCCAGTATTACCAATATTGCCAATTATTTCAAATTTCCCAATCATTGACGCTTTTTGCTGTAGGTTTACAGGAATGCTGCTCCATCACACAAAGCAATTTTCTGATGAATCAAATGTTTTAAGGAAGGTCAGGTAGATCTAAAGATGAATCTAAGTACAGAGGTCAGCTCAAAAGGATGCAGCAATTGTATTTGGGGATTTCATAGGCGCAATCTGGTATTTCTCAAAGGACACTAAAAAATCATGGAAAAAAGGGGGTAAGGGGCTTTAAAGAAAATTGAATTAGTGAGAAAACAGCCGGGAAAGTTGTTCCAATAAATTATTTTTCATCCCCACAATGCAGCTGCTCCTTCCCTGGCAGTAGCAAGAGCTGTTCTACAAGAATTCCCTGGGAAAACCTTATCAGATAGCCGTCACAGTGCCCCTTCAGACTTTTTTGCCAAAAACTCAGTGTGCCAAAAGTGTCATTTTCTAATGGTATTAAACAACTAGTGCAAAATTATTTAAGGAAAAGTATTTTTTTAAAATACACTGCCCTTAAATGGGTGCATAAGCAAATGTGGTGAAGAAAGCTGATGGTGCCCGGCTATCAAAAGACATAGTGTCTGGGGTCTTAAAGGCTTGAAGGTGAACAAGCGGCCATCTAGCTCAGAAGCAAAAAAGCCCACATCGAAGAAGTACACCGGCCAGTGCGATCACGAGGTGCCAAGGGACCAGGTATAAGGCATCATGCAAAAAAAAAAAAAAGATATATGTGTGTGTATGTATGTATATGTCTGTGTGTGTGTGTGTGTATATATGTACATATATATATATATATACCATATTAAATGAAGGGGGAAGTGCAGAGTGGAGACCCAAGGCCGAAGTGTCGGCCACTGGAGATCCCCTGACAGAGGGGTTTTGGAGAGGAGATGGGTGAATTAGGGTGCAAGGTAGTACCGATGAAGAACACAGCTTTCCCCCAGATCCTGGATGCTTCCTCCCCCCAACGACCATAATCCAAATTCTACCTTGCAGGGCTGGATAGGGCAGAGGCTGTACACTGGTACATATGAGGGCTGAAGGCACAGGGAATCCAGGGTGGATGATACCTTCAGGACCAAGGGTGTGAGGGGCGATGCTGGGAAAGTGGAGGGTGAGTGGGTTGGAAAGGGGGAACTGATTACAAGGATCCACATGTGACCTCCTCCCTGGTAGAGGGACGGCAGAGAAGGGGGGAAGGGAGACTCCGGGTAGGGCAAGATATGACAAAATAACGATGTATAAATTATCAAGGGCACATGAGGGAGGGGGAAGCAGGGAGGGAGGGGAAAAAAAAAGAGGACCTGATACAAAGGGCTTAAGTGGAGAGCAAATGCTTTGAGAATGATTGGAGCAGGGAATGTATGGATGTGCTTTATACAATTGATGTATGTATATGTATGGATTGTGATAAGAGTTGTATGAGTCCCTAATAAAATGTAAAAAAAGAAAAGAGGAGAAAAAAAATGATTAGGGCAAAGAATGTACAGATGTGCTTTATACAACTGATGTATGTATATGTGTGAACTGTGATAAGAGTTGTATGAGCCCCTAATAAATTGTTTAAAAAAAAAAGAAAATGAATAGGGCAAAGAATGTACAGGTGTGCTTTGTACAATTGATGTATGTATATGTATGGATTGTGGTAAGAGTTGTATGAGCCCCTAATAAAATGTTAAAAAAAATACACTGTCCTTAAATGGGTGCATAAGCAAATGTGGTGAAGAAAGCTGATGGTGCCCGGCTATCAAAAGACATAGTGTCTGGGGTCTTAAAGGCTTGAAGGTGAACAAGCGGCCATCTAGCTCAGAAGCAAAAAAGCCCACATGGAAGAAGCACACTGGCCAGTGCAATCACGAGGTGCCAAGGGACCAGGTATAAGGCATCATGCAACAAAAAAAAAGATACATGTGTGTATATGTATATGTGTGTGTGTGTATATGTGTGTGTATGTATATGTGTGTGTGTGTGTGTATATATACCATATTGAATGAAGGGGGAAGTGCAGAGTGGAGGCCCAAGGCCCAAGTGTCGGCCAATGGAGATTCCCTCACAAAGGGGTTTTGGAGAGGAGATGGGTTAATTAGGGTGCGAGGTAGTACCGATGAAGAACACAGCTTTCCCCCAGATCCTGGATGCTTCCTCCCCCCAACTACCATGATCCAAATTCTACCTTGCAGGGCTGGATAGGGCAGAGGTTGTACACTGGTACATATGAGGGCTGAAGGCACAGGGAATCCAGGGTGGATGATACCTTCAGGACCAGGGTTGTGAGGGGCGATGCTGGGAGAGTGGAGGGTGAGTGGGTTGGAAAGGGGGAACTGATTATAAGGATCCACATGTGACCTCCTCCCTGGGAGAGGGACGGCAGAGAAGGAGGGGAAGGGAGACTCCGGATAGGGCAAGATATGACAAAATAACGATGTATAAATTATCAAGGGCACATAAGGGGGGGGGAGGGAGGGGGAAAAAAAAGAGGACCTGATGCAAAGGGCTTAAGTGGAGAGCAAATGCTTTGAGAATGATTGGGGCAGGGAATGTATGGATGTGCTTTATACAATTGATGTATGTATATGTATGGATTGTGATAAGAGTTGTATGAGTCCCTAATAAAATGTAAAAAAAGAAAAGAGGAGAAAAAAAGAAAATTAGGGCAAAGAATGTACAGATGTGTTTCATACAATCGATGTATGTATATGTATGGACTGTGATAAGAGTTGTATGAGCCCCTAATAAATTGTTTAAAAAAAATACACTGTCCTTGAGTTGATACCAGCTCATACTATAGGACAAAGTAAAGCTGATGTTCAGTGTTTCTAAGGCTGTAAATCTTTAACAGACAGCCTCCTCTTTCTCCCGAGGAATGGCTGGTGGATTTGAAAAACCAACCTTGTAGTTCGCAGCCCAGTGTTTTACCCACAGTGCCACCAGTTTCCATGCAAAAGGTTAGAGATAAGTAATCATCACCTTCAAAAGTAGAAGACCCTACATTGAGGAAATGTCAGAAGCAATAGCTTCACATTTTAATAGTCTTGTTTAATAAAAGTGTCTATACATATTTGTAGCAATATTTTCGACTTACCCTGGTACAGTATGTGAAATTCCTTGTATTTGAGATTAAAGTTAGCAATTCTGCTTATGAGAAAACTACAATAACTAATTGAAAGGAATAAAAAAATATATTGAGTCTAACAACCACTGGCTGTCTCCAGAAAGTCTATTCTAACTTGTTTTTTTATATTTTAATACTTGTTAATTTATTAAACACTCCTTCTGACTTTCCAGTTTACTATATGACATTGTTTTTTATTTCCTAGTCATTCCAGAAACACATTTTGAATGACTACTCTCCGGTAATTTTCTAGGCACAAAGAAAAAAGAGAAGAAAACATGCTGCCACTGAGTTGTACAAAGGTGCTCTCCGAGTCAGAGGTGACTTGACAGCTGACAGCACCCAACAGCAGCGCACACTTGGCACTTACAGAACAGTGTGCAGGGGATCTTATGCAAACACGCATGCCCATGGCAATATTTACATACACTGAGAATATAGGAAACCGGTGGTTCATTCTGAACACAGTTCTTACTATGAAGGTTCAAAGTGATAACTGATGAGCTTTGTCTGCATAACAGTGAAAATAAATCACATAGCAGAGTTTATGCTGGACTGACTTCCATACTTTTAGAGCAACATTTTGCCAGTTGTTTAAAAAGCAAAACATTCAAAAATTATTAAATCTTTCACTTAGAAGCAGTAGCCCTTTTAAATCAGTACAGAAAGAGATTCTGCCATACTACTAGCTGTTACTGGAAGACGAAAACAAAAATTGAGTCTTCTCAATTCAGATATATAAAACACTACAAGTCACGTAAAATCAATACCAACTATTATGTCATTGACACACAGCTCATTTTTTTAAGTTCAAGAAACTGTAAATATTGATTTAAAAGCAAACAAAAAGAGAATACTGATAAACACAGTAATATATAATTAGTAAATTTAATGGTGAGGAAATATCTGTGCACCTTTTTAAAACGAAATTATGTTGGGTGATCAGTCTGTATGTTTTAATTATATACAGTTTGCAAAGATCTCTGGTTTGTTTTTTATTTTGAATACAAATTTGTAAGTTAAAAATAGCTTTGAATAAATTCCAAAAGGCTTTTAAAATTATAATCCTAAAAATAGTACTAATATACAATGTGCCTTATTATAGTAGAGGTGGTGGCATAAATTAACAGATTCTCTAAAAAATCAGAATGCTAAATTACAAATATGTGTTAATATCTGCCCTATAGATTAAGATTAATTTCAACTTCAAATCCCAGGTCACTGCCATAAGGTGAATTCTGACTCACAGTGACCCTATAGGAAAGGGTAAAATGCAGACCATAACTCTTTATGAGAGTGTAAAGCCTCAGGTGTCATCAGTGGAGCAGCTGGTGGTTTTGAACTGCTGACCTTGCTGTTAACAGCCCAATACATAAAACAACTCTACCACCAGGGCTCTTTGATTCATTTCAATCAAATCCCTAATTACAAAGAAAAGATTTTAAATAGGTAATTATTTACCCTTAATTTCATTTTTAAAGGTAAGCAAAAGAAAAAACAAACATTTCCATTTGCAAGTGGTAAGGGGAGTGTGGGTGGGCAGAAAATGAGAGAGACAGAGAGTCTGTGTTGTAAGGATGGGAGTTGGGAAGGGTGACAAGAACACAAACCCATCCCAAAAGTACCAAAACTAATGCATCTAGATTTGGACTTACAATGTTTTATTTGGAAAACTAGTAATATATAATCAGCTCAAATTTATTTTGAAATGCCACTTAAATTAAAATGTCTTACATACTTGTCACTTAACTTATTTTTTAATTATCAAAAAATTTATCTGAATTAGTATTTTTCCATTTTTTGCTTAATTTAAGTAATTCACGAATATTTCCTTTCCTGATCCTAGTATGATTTAAAGATGGTAAGTAATTCCCACCCTCCAATATCTCTTGATATAGAAATAAGTATGCAGAAACACGGGGTTTTTCAACGAAAAGTTTCAATTTCCAATACTTAGATTTGAGTTCATTTTATTTTAATATGAAAAGCTTAAAAAATGACCATTTTTCCCCTTTACAAAATAAATGAAGCCTATGTCTGCTTTGCACCAGTTTGCCAGATGCAAACTTGACCTTTAAGGGAACTGTACCAACAGGTAATGTTACGGGAGCATGTCCAGCACAGCATGTTGTGCTGTGGTGGATGGTATTCTATGCAAGACTGGACAGGGGCAAAATGAAAAGCAGTCTCAATCTAATGCAGCCCAACTAGCTACTGATGAACGTTTACAATTGGATGAACCTGGACCAGGAGGAGTCTTAGCAACATCAGGCCCTCCTCCTATTCCTGCAGAAACTGTCCTTTCACCTGCACCAGCATCTGTTTCCAAATACATTGTGCTGCCTAGAAGTGGAACGACTAGATCAAAGCACTGAATCTTATTCTCCATGGCTCGAAAACTTCTCATACTTACTGCTAAATTGCTTCCCCGTAGAACTTTACCACACAAAAGATTTCTATCACCTGTGTGGGATATGCCTTTTAGTGTACCTGTCAGTTTTTTTTAAATAATCTAAATTTTTAATTTAGAAGACTGTTCATGCTTTACTGTTATTTCCCAGAGAAATGTATTAGTTCTTATTGGTCTTTATTAGTAATCTTCAATAAATGTAGTGCAGTTAGGGAAAAAAGAAAGAGAAAAACCTGGTGCTCGAGGCAGTTTTGTGACGTTACAATTCCTGACCATTTGTTCTTTTCTCTCCTTTTGTTTTCCATATGTATTATCAAAATCAGAAAAACTTATCTGTGTTAATACTGCCAAAATAGAATATTGTATCTCATCATGAGTATTATCAACAAAAGAATTTAATTTTTCTTTATCTGAGTGCACTTTAGTGATTTGTTTATCATAAGCAAAATCTAGACGACTGTATTACAAATACATTTAATTATATTTTATACTCTTAACCTCACCACATTTTGTAATTGAAATAGATTTAGTCTGGCAATATGCCAAACATCCTAACAAGCACTTAGCAGAACAGAGCGCCACTTACTGGTTTTTAGTTATTAGTCACATGAATACTTAAGAGAAGCAAGATAACACTATCATTCAGAGACTGGTAGTAAATTTAATAGACTCATACCACTCTAGGAAAACCAGAATAGAGCAATCCCTCCACTGCACATCTAACAGCAAATTATGCTAGAATTACCTTTCAGTGCTAAACCTTAGCATCAGAAAACATACTTAGGAATCAAGGGAAATACATATAAATTAACACAATTTTCAAAAGTAACTTAACCATAAAGTAGACATTTTTAAAGAGATTATACTTGCAAATATAATGCATAAACCAAGTTACTTTAAAATTCTATTTTCTCAATGTTTTTACCTACTATCCAAACATTTCATTATTCACTGGCTAGCTTTAATAAACAACAGTATGGAATTGAAATAAAAATAAATGAGCTTTAAAAACCAAAGTAAGCAAAATTTTTAATTACTAAAAAAATAGTAAATTAACTATTTCCAAAGTGTACTTTCCCTTTTTAAGGATATCATTTCAAACTGGTATATTTTTATCAGCTAACAACTACATAAAACTGTCTTACTTTCAAAGACATGGTAATTAATCAAAGATGATATATTTACCTTGGTTTGGTTGCATGTTCATATTTGGTCTTGGGCCGTAATTACCCATTGGCTGTCCTTGACTCATGGTCATCTGACTCTGTACTGGCATACTCTGTGATGATGGCACGGAATGGTTATAACCTCCCATGGATCCATGGCTACTTGCAGGCATGTTCATGGAACTATTTGTCATATTGAGTTGATTGGGTCCAGGTCCCTGCATAGGCATATGGTTAGGCCCTTTGAAGAAAAATGATCAGAAGCAAAACATGAAAGTTAAGTCGTGTGCACCTAAGGAAGCTTTCTATTTTGGCACTACTGTTATAATAGAAATCTGACAACATCAATAGTACTCAATCAGTAGTAAAGTAAATGCTTTACATGGGTGACACCAAACCTCTGAGAAAGTCATTTATAATTCCACTTTACAGATTAAGAAACATACGCTGAAAAACCCGGAACATTCTGAAACAAAGAAGAGTTTTACAAGACAGTAAAACATCGCAGCGCTAGACTAAGTAAGTGTAATATTGCACACAAATAGAACAACTAACACATCAATAGAACAGACAGTCTGGAAAACAGAGCCAGATACATCATGTAATAGATGGTAACAATGGTAATGTAAGTTGTGAAAAAGAAAAATGGGCCTTCTGGATTAAACACTTAGTTGCTAACCACAAGGTTAGCAGTTCAAGTCCACCAGTCATTCCACTGGAAGATGTGAGTCTGCTCTGGTAATGCTATGAAGCAGTCAAAAAAACCCTATGAAACAATTCTTTCGACTGTGTCCTATATGGTCACTGTGAGTTGGTTATCAACTTGATGGCAGTGGGTTTGGTTTGGGACAAAAGGTGATTCAATAAATACTAACAATGGGGGGGGGACTAAATTGATTTATCTTATTCCTTCCAGTAAAATTAATTTCAGATGGATAATATGCAATACTAAAAACATGAAGAGAAACTATGAGGTTAGCATCCCAACACTTACCCAAGAGCACTACCAGGGCGCCTTAGCAGACATAGCTGAGCAGACTGGACTAAATGCTTAATGTAGAAAGTATATCTAATGGTCAAACTGTGAAATTCCTCATGATATGAATGGACTTGAAGGCCATTATGCTGAGTGAAGTTACTGTATATACTCATGTATAAGCCAAGGTTTTACAGCACTTAAAAAAATCATTTTATTGGGGGCTCATACACATTTCATTACAATCCATATATACATCCATTGGGTCAAGCACATCTGTACTTTTCTTGCCCTCATCAAATACATTTTTTTTCAAGCACATTTATACATTTATTGCCCTCATCATTCTCAAAACATTTGCTTTCTACTTGAGCCCTTGGTATCAGCTCATTTTCCCCCTCCCTCCCCAGTCCTGTCCCTCATGAACCCTTGATAATTTATAAATTATTATTATTTTGTCCTATCTTACACTGTCCGATGTCTCCCTCCATCCACTGTTCTAGTATCCATCCCCCAGGGAGGAGGTCACATGTAGATCCTTGAAATCAGTTCCCACATTCTACCACACCTTCCCTCCACCATCCCGGTATCACCACTCTCACCACTGGTCCTGAAGGGATCATGTCCTGGACTCCCTGTGTTTCCAGTTCTATCTGTACCAGTGTACATCCTCTGGTCTAGCCAGATTTGTAAGCTAGAATGGGATCATGATAGTGGGGGGAGGAAGCATTTAAGAACTAGAGGAAAGTTGTGTTTCATCGTTGCTACACTGCACCCTGACAGGCTCGTCTCCTCCCCGCGACCCTTCTGTAAGGGGATGTTCAGTTTCCTACAGATGAGCTTTGGGTCTCCACTCCCCACTACCCCTCATATGCAATGATCTGATTTTTTCTTCTTTGATGTCTGGTACCTGATCCCATTGACACCTCATGATCACACAGACTGGTGTGCTTCTTCCATGTGGGTTTTGTTGCTTCTGAGCTAGATGGCAGCTTGTTTACCTTCAAGCCTTTTAAGACCACAGACGCTTCTTTTGATAGCCAGGTACCATCAGCTTTCTTCACCAAATTTGCACCCATTTGTCTTCAGGAATAGTGTCGGGAAGGTGAGCATCATGGAATTTTCAGGACATTTTTAATGCAGTTTTTGTGGTAAAATTAGGTACGTTGGCTGGTATTTGGGTCGGTTTATACTCGAGTATATACGGTAATCATCCACAAAAGGACAAATATTGTATGAGATCATGGTTATCAAAGGAAAAAAATCAAAATAAAGGTTTTCATATCAAAAGATATTCTTACAAATAATCAGGAAAAAAAAGAGACTTTGATGGTTAGCAGAGGTAAGGGGGACAGGGCAGGAAGGGGAAGGAACAGGCTAGAGGGTAGGAAAGGAAGGCAACATGTTTAAGAGGGAGAAGAGAGAGGAAAAAAGGTGGGGGGACTGGACCAGCTATTGAGAATTTTGATAAGTTGTTTAGTTTGTTAAATACAGAACTGTAAACCCCCACCTAATTCACTATAAAAAGTTAAATAAAAAACTATAATTTACTTACACACACACCACCAGTAAAAGAATAAACAAAGGAGAAGAACAATGCAAAATGGATAAGAGGTTCACACACACACATGTAAAGATGGACTGCGTCCATAACAAAAGGAAAATTCAAATAATGAAGTCAACTTTTCATTTCTCAGTTTTGCAGAGATCAACAGTTTTGATCCACATAAAAAAGACCGGAAAAGGGCAGGCTTACTCGTCAGATAGGTTCCTGGAACCTCTCCAAGACTCTGGCCCCTCAGTCACCCTTCGGAGCCGGAACTCAACTCTCACCCATGGCACAATGTTCAGTCAGACAACAGACATATCAGTCAAAGCAAACAGTAACACGGGGAGGTATGTGTAGCTTTAAATAATCAGCCATTTTAGATCAAAAGGTTTCACCCAAGGATAAAATTCAAAAGGGTTAGGAAAAAGGAAGAATGAAAACAGGAAACCGGAAATAGAGTCAGTGATGTTCCACTGTGGAGATTACAAAGACACGAAACAAGATGTATGTGAATTGCTGAATGGAAAACTGATTTGTTCTGTACACCTTCACTCAATTTACAATTAAAAGTTTTAAAGAAGGTGTTCAAAAAAGAAAGAGAGGGAGGTTGGATTCAACCATATTGTAACAAAAAGCACTCTGACACATTGTTGAGGGTATAAATGTAAATACCAATAAAATATGTGAAAGGATACACTTTTGAAACAGGAATTTTGGTTTGAGGAGTTTATCCTATAGATATATGTCTATGTGTTCATGTATATTTGTATATATGTGTGTATATATATATATACATACAGTACACACACAAATTAGACATAGATCCCAGTATATATAAATGTACATAGCAGGACTTAACACAACCTATGCCTCCATCAAACCTCTCAATTAAATTAGAGCACACCTGTAAAAAATATGTCAACACCACCCAAAAAAGGAACGACTGTAAAACACTACCATGAGAGGGAAAAAATATACATGGAGTACTTAATGTCTACTACAATTTGTGATGAAATGAAAAAGTATACATATATTTCTATGCTTTCAAATATAGCATGATATTAACTAGAAGCCAATGCCCCTCAAGTATCTGCAGATAAGGCTATTTGAGTATCATGTGCATGTATTATCTAGTTTTGAAAAATCAATGAACTGCTTTGAAAAGGCATTAAGACTGCAAGATTTGTCCAAAATCAAATAGCATTTACGTAACTCTGCCACTTAAGATTACAAAGTGGGATATTTAAAAAACTAAAATAGGAGACTAGATGCAAATTTGTAGTATAAGAAAATCTCTTGGGAAACGCTGTAAGGAAAAGAAATCAGGTCACTCTCCAACTTCTGGGAGCTATACAGTGTTCTAGACGAGTTAGGTCATGCATGGTGGTTCATTTTTGGCTTCTAAAAGAATGTAATGTTTTAGACGGCTTTCCATAAAAACCAAAACTTTATCAATAACTATAGCTACTCAACTGCCTCCTGAATCTTGGGTTCAAGTACATGGAGATGTCAAAATCTTAATTAAAGGTACTACCATAAAAAGTCTCCCAACATCTTCTAACAAACATGCTCTGATGAGGTAATTGTGGCTTCAGCAAGCAGCTTTCTCCTGTCTAGAACCGGAAAAATACTTATGGTTTTATTCCATGTTGGATATGGATCATGAACGGGAAAAACCTTAGCAAGAAATAGAAAATAACCGAGACCCAACTGCCGTCTTCCCTAAGCCTGGCTGCCAGGCCGCTCAGCCAGAGACTGCCCTTTGCCTCCTTCTGCACCATCATTCCTGAAGACCAATGTAACCAAATCAACAAAATCAGCTAGAGAAAGACACCACCATTAAAACTGTTAACTACTAATTCTAAAAATAAATTGTTTTTAAGTATTTCCCTTGTTGTCTATAGATTCCTTTTTTCTTATTAACAAACAAAAATTTCCTTTAGAAAGTAAAACTATTCTCATACTTAATGTAGTGACTATGCTGCACTAAAAATCAAGGACATGTGTGGGTTGTTGCTGTTGCTACAAAAGCAAAAGTTTAACTATATTTTTAAGATTAAAAATCCACACCCGTAAAATGTAACTAAACAGGCATTCAATAGCCCGAAAGATATTCTAATGGCTCTAAACCTAAGATGGATAATTGATCAAAGGAGTGCCTCAGCATCCTCCTCTAAGAAAGGACACAGTGTTTTTCAGGTTTTAAGCTTACCTATGATCAATTTTGTACTTGTTATGATATACAAATACATATTCATAAAAAATATATTCAGCTTCAATTACATTAATGAGGAAATACTAAACACATTACCACTTTAGAGAATGGTTTGTTTCTTTTCTTCATAGATTTTTCCCAGTGATACCATTTATTAGCTCAATAAATATTTCAGTAAATAACAAAACTAAGGGAAATGTTGTTAATACCTTTTCATAAACAGATCTGAAATCTTAAGACATGGTACTATGCTTTTTCTCCAAAACCCTTCTAAAGCCAGCTGTATTACATAGTTCCAGACAGACTAAATTTAGCCAGTTCTGTTCATCAGAGGAATGCTGTGTGTCAGCTACATCAAAGCCCAAGGGCAGCCTGATAAACACTGAATACAGGTCACGTAGCTCTGTAGCTAACAAACTCTAAGAGAGCTTGTACTCCGGGGCATTCAAAGCAGTTTTGTCATCAACAATCTAGTATCCCTTGAGCCCCCATGTCGTTTCAGTTGCTAAGCAACTCTGGTGTTAATGTCTTAGAAGAGAAAAACTTACCAGGCATCTGGCCGTTCATCTGGTTCTGCATGTGTGGTGCAGGAGGACCCCCACCTACAATTCCATCTGAAGACATGTTGTGAGCACGAGGAGGTGGGGGAGGGCCGCTCTGATTCATCCCTCCAAGACCCATAGGCATATTCTGTGTGGGTGGCTGAAAGGAAACAGTTTAGTAAAACAAGAGAAATAGACTAATGCATTAAAGATGCGGATGGTATAACAGTTGCCTATATTATTAAATTGGATAGGAACAAAAACACAAAAGCACTTCAACATATTCTAATACAGTTTAATCATAGACTTATTAGCATCATTATTTAATATCCTTTAGACTTCACAAGATGGGTAACATGAACACGGCCTCAAAGTACCTTAGACAGACCAAAAGAATAGCATAATTACAGCACATTTTACTTTATACACTCAAGAGTGAAAATAATATTCTCAATATCCTGTTCAGAAGAAATTGTCATTTATTTGAATATTAGAAAGTCTTAATAAATATATTTTATTATAATTAGTTTTAAATTTTAATTTAAATTATTAACATGCCAATGTTTTTACTAGTGATGGATTCTACTTAAAAAGGAACAATAAAGTAAAAATAAAGCAAAACAAAAGATTTCAGTAGTCTTAAAATATATACTCCATATTGTTTGAAGGGGAAAACACAGTGGTGGCGGCAGAGAAGTGCTTTCAAACATGAAGACCCAGCTCAAGCTCAGTATAACAATTTTGTGCTGAATATTCCTAGACTGGCAACGTTACTGATGGCCTCCAAGGGTGCAGAGACAGCTGCCTCAAAAGGATGCCTTTGGCAAATTTCCTAATGAAATTGTGAAGAAAATAACTGACTAACCTTGAGAGTTCAAAAAAGGGCAAAAGGAAAAAACCAGATGCAAGGGGGTCTGCAACCTGGCTTTCTTCTTGGGAGATATTTTGGTAGAAAAAGCAAATGGTTTCTTTCCAAACCTCCATGTTTAAACCTGCAAGAAGGCATCTATTTCTGCCTTCTTCTCTATGATCTGAATAAAATATACACTACTAATTTTAGATTGTATTTTAGATAGTGAGTTATTTATTGTATCTGTACCTGTCCATATCTGCAAATACAATTCCTTCTGGCACACTTAACATATGTACATTGCTTACAGCCATCACATGTAAATACTTAAACCTCTCATAAGCACTAAGAGAAATAACTGTGGTATTTGCAGAAATAACCAAGTAATACCCTCTAATAGCAAGGGGGCCTGACACCACAGGGGCTGAAACATTAGCTGCCAACCAAAAGGTTGATTCAGACCCACAAGCAACACCATGGGAGGAAGATGTGGCAGTCTGCTTCCATAAAAAGCACAGCCTTAGAAATCTGATAGACAGTTCTACTCTACAATACTGGGTTACTAGGAATGGGTTTGGTTTAGGATAGTCTGATGGTCCCATTTCAAGTCCAGAAACTTAATTTCTTCATTAATTAAATCCGACACAGTAACTTTACTAAAGGTTTTCTCAAAAATCAGTATTAACACTTCAATTCTCATCTTAAATTCTGTACCCAACTTGTACTCTTTACATAGCTAATAACATTCAGTTTAAAAACAAAGTATCAAATCAACTAATGGCTTACTTTAAATTTTCCTTGCTTCATCATCATCCTTTAAACCTGGCTGACCTCGATAAGTCTGTTTCAAAATGAAAATCTTCCCCCTAAAATCTAGTCCAAATATTCTCTCTTTTGGACAATTTGAAACCCCATATTCTCATTCTCAACAGCTATCAGTCTTTATTTTTTTAACTCAATTTATAAAATATCATAATCCACACTTCCCATATTGTGATAGAGTAGTTTGTACAAAACAAAATCGCTGGCTAATAAAAATTATAAAATGGAAATAAAATATATATTAAACTGTTCAAAGGTATTGAACAGCAACTAAAATAGGCAAGAGGGGAACTACAATTATTTTAAGAAGGACTGTTTCTAAGATCAGCTCCACAATTACCTGGGCTTTCTTCTTTCTTCTGCTTTGTTACAGAGGAAGAAAGCAGCAGTCCTACTAGACTAGGGAGAAAAGGAGTCCATTTGGGGCTGCCAGAATTGGGAATTCCAAACAGGAAAATCACTAGGAAAAGGATGTACAAGAACACCAGCAGACTGGGGGCCTAGCGAAATGCAGAGTTCAAATGCTGCCTTGTGCTAGGGAGACAAACAGAGGAACGCAGAGTCCAACTTAGATTTCTTCAATGAACAGTTTAAAGAGCAGAAGACTCAGGGCAAAACTGAAGAGCTCATCCCTACTACAGTACAGTTTATAAATCACCTCCCAACAGCAGTTTCAAGATCATCTCCTGGAACTAATCTGCCTGCCAAATGATAAGCTTCATCTTTCTTAAAGGAAAATATCACCAACAGGAGACTTGTTCGTCTACCGTTTGGCAGTTTCTCAAAAGTTAAACATGGAGACAGCAAATAACCAGCAACTCTGCTCATATTATACATGGAAGGGAAATGAACACACAGGAAAGCATGGTCATGAGAGTTCACAGGAGCTCTAGTCAATAGAGCCAATTCCGGTTCTATCAACAATGACAAAAAGGATATGCAAAATGTAGTACAGAGCTACATAATGGATTAATGTATCCCAAAAAGAAACGAGGTACTGATGCTGTAACACAGATGAGCGAAATAAAATAAGCCTGACCAAAAAAGGCCTTATATTGTTTGATCCCATTTTAAAGAAATGGCCAGAATAGACAAATCCATAAAGAGAGAAAGCAGTTGTTTGAGATGGGTAGAAGAGGAGAAACCAGAACGGACTATTAACTAGATAGTAGTGATGGTTTCACATTTTAAGTATACTAAAAACCAGAGATGAACCTGGTTAAAATGGTGTCTTTTATGTAATAGACATTTAGTCTCAGTAATAAAATAATAAATGAATAGCCAAGAGAAATAACAGAAAGCAGAAAAGGTTTATAGGTTGTTAGAAAGTCAGTATGTAAAAACCAATGGTATTCCTATATACTTTGAAAAATAGAAAATAATGGGATCAAGGTTTCGCAGGCATCAAAAAAGACCCAGAACAAAAGAATCATATCAATGTGAATGAGCAGGAGAGGAGTGGAGACCCAAAGCCCAACTGTAGACAATTGGACATCACCTCACAGAAGGGCCACAAAGAAGAGATGAGCCATTCAGAGTGCAGTATAACATCAATTAAACATACAACTTACAACTTTCCTCTAGTTTTTTAATGCTTCCTCCACCCCCACCCCCTTACTATCATGATTCCAATTCTACCTTACAAATGTGACTAAACCAGAGCATATACACAGGTACAGATAAGAGCTGGGAACACAGGGAATCCTCAGGACCAATAAAGAGAATGGTGATACCAGGAGGGGAAAGGTCAGGTGGAAGAAGAAAGGGTGAACCCATCACAATGATCTAAATACAACCCTCCCAAGGGGACGGAAAACAGAAAAGTGAGTGAAGGGAAACAACAGTCAGTGTAAGACATGACAAAACAATAATTTATAAATTATCAAGGGTTCATGAAGGAGTGAGAGTGGGGAGGGGGGATGAGAAGCCGACACCAAGGGCTCAAGTAGATAGAAAATGTTTTGAAAATGATGATGGCAAAATATGTACAAGTGTGCTTGACACAATGGATGGATGGATTGTGATAAGAGCTGTATGAGCCCCCAATAAAAAAATTTCAAATTGAAAAATATTTAAGAACCAAAAGCATTAATAATACCATCAAAAGTAACATAGCTATAAATATATATAACAAAAAATGTACAAACTTCTACACTGAAATATTGATCAGAGAATTTGACTAAAAGTAAAGGATCTAACTTTTCATCAAATGGACAATTCCATATGATGAAATTGTCATTTCCTTCATGCTGATTAGAGATTCCATGAAATCCTGTAACAAAATCCCAACAGGAGTTTTGCAAAAATTCACAAACTGATTCCAAAATTTATATGGAAATGCAAACGACTAAAAATAGCAAGGACAATCTTTAAGAACACTCTCAGATATATTTACTTTAAAGCAACAGTAACTGGGGCATGTGGCTAACACCAAACACAGACAAAGATATCTCTGGCACAGAATACATTCGTGAAACACATCTAAACAAACATTCAACTTACAGGAAAAATGACAAAGAGGAAAGGAAAATCTATCAAATAAATGGTGCCAGGTCAACTACATGTCATATATAAAAAAATCCCAGCTGAAATCCTACTCAAAATTAATTTGTGATAGAACAGGGAAACAAGTTTCTTGAAAAAAAGACACAAGCTAATCTTTATCACACTATGATAGGAAAATACCTCCTACCCAGGATACCGAAAGAATTGCACACAGTAGAAAAACACTTGATAAATTAAGGACTGTGTTCATCTAAAGGCACTATTAATAAAAACTAATTTTCAAATTGGGAAAAGGTGCTTGAAATATGCACACACCCACATCCAAGTGTATGTATATATATACATTCATGGAAACAAAAAGAAGTAACACAGAATGAGGTTAGGTGAGTCAAGTGTGTGGGGCAAGAGAAGCATGTTGTCTTTTGCCAAAAACTGGCACACCGAGATGGCTGCATGAGTAGGTGCATTGTTGTGGTGGCAAAAGTAGTCCCCAATCTGCCACAAATCAGGTCTTTTGTGGCAAATGCGGTTATACTATATTTTCAGAACCTCTAAATCAGCAGTTCTCAATCTGTGCATTGTAACCCCTTTGGGGTCAAACAACCCTTTCAGAGGGGTCATCCGATTCATAACAGTAGCAAAATTATGAAGTAGCCACGAAAATAATTTTATGATTGGGGGTGCCACACCAACATGAGGAACTGTATTAAAAGGTTGTGGCATTAGGAATGTTGGTAATCATTGCTCTAAATAGACCTGGTGGAAAGAACTTAAAATACACTATGAGTTGACATTTTGTGTCCATTCAGGTAGTTGATCCACATCCAGAATGAGGTTTGTCATGTTGGCATTTCGCCATTTTTGAAACAAGAAAACCACTCATACAATTGAGTTTTTTGCATAGCGCTATCCTTATAAGCTGTGTTCAACATCAAAATAGGTTGTGGCATTTTTCCCAAGCAGGGAATAAAATTTCACAACTGCACACTGTACTTTTAAATTGGTCATCAAAAAAACAAGATTGAAGTAAAATTGCTTTTACAAAAAAAATTCGCTGTGACCAGAAAGAATCTTCCCAGGCAATGCTACTGGATGCACTAACTCAAAGCAAGTTGCTGGATGCTCCCCTAGCGGGGAAAATGCGTACTGTAAAAGCTCTGCCCAGTGAAGCTTTTTCCCATTTTGGCGGGGGGCGGGGGTAGTATATGAGTGAGTGTGTGTGTGTGTGTGTGTGTGTGTGTGTATACACATATATACTATGTATACATATATATAGTCATCAACAAATAACATATCTAGAATATATATCTATAATTCCTACAAGTCTTTAAGAAAAAAAACTCAATTTTAAAATTGTAAAAAAAGGTATTAGAAAGTTTTTAGGTAATAGAATTGTTTTATATCTTGAGTATTAGTAGCAGATACACAGATATGCTAAATTCATCTAGACTCAAAAAAACTGAACATCATCACCCTTAAACATCACCAACATAGATAGAACATTCTACCCAACAACACAATACACATTATTTTCCTGTATGCATGGAGCATTCTCCAAAACAGACCGCATGTCATGCCACAAAGCCTCAATAAATTTTAAAACATCAAAATACTACAAAGCATCTCCTTAAATCACAACACTATAAAATTACAAATCAGCAAGAGGGGAAAAAAACAATTTGAGGCTCCTTTAAGACCTGCTTCGCCACACAATTGGAATTTACATCTCTTGAGCTGGGGACTGACTGTTGGTGACCTGGCTGACTGTTGACCTGCCTTGCTGTTTGCTGCCTGTGGCGGTATTGCCAGTGTCTCACAACTGTCTAACACATTTGAATTGAACTGAGCCATTTGTACTGCTTTATAATTTAACTGTTTATTTCTTGTGTTATATATTTATCTGCATAACTGCTTTATAATTTAATTGTTTATTCTTGTGTTATCTCTCTATATAAATATATATAAAATTATTAGCAATCTGGTTTTGTCTCTCTAGAGAACCCTGTCTAACACAAGCTTAATATCATAGCCCCAACAATTAAAAAATATTTTTTAAATATTTTGAGAATGATGATGGCAATGAATGTACAATCGTGCTGGACACAATGGATGTATGTATGGATTGTGATAGGAGTTGTACGAGCCCCCAATAAAGATTTTTTTTTAATTTTTTTCAAAACAAGCTGACAGTTAATAGAAGGTAAGTAATTATTTATATCTGCATTGTCTCTTTAGATCTAATCACTTATTATCAAACAGAAGTACTAAATAGTTGCTAATGAATGATTTTGAAATATGAACATTTCAAAAGTAAATGTGTCCTTTTTATATCTTCCAAATGTTTTAATTGTCATATTGCCCACTCTACATTTACATCTCTATTTGGATTTCTTTCAGACATCTCAAACTTACTATCTACAAAACTAATCTTAGGACTCCCCACTGTTCCCCCTAGTCATAGTCAGTTAATGGCAATTCCCTCTGTCCAGTTGTTCTACTGAAAACCATGAAACCCTTATTTCTCTCATACTCACCACACATATCCAATTTCAGCAGGTCTTTAAGTGCTAACTTTAACACATACCCATAATTTGACCACTTCCATCTCCTCTGCTTGTGAAAAGTTTATAAGCTATCATCTCTCTCTCCTGATCATTTGATTTCTCACCTAACTGGCTTACATGCTTTGACACATGTGCCTCTTTATTATATTCTCCACAATGCATGTAGTCAGAATAACCTTCAATTGATTTTCCTGCTCAAAATCCTTCAATGGCTTCATATCTCAGAATGAAAAGTCCTTACAACAGTAACTCCACTTACTGCCATCAAGTCAATCCCTACTTCGTAGGACAGAGTACAAGAGCTCTTGTGCTTTTTCGGAGATCATAAATCTTAATGACATCAGACATCCTCATTGTTCTCCAGTCAAGCAGCTAGTGGGTTCAAACAGCTGGCCTTGTGGTTAGCCAGCCAATTCACAGCCCACCAGGAATCCTTTCAGCATTTGGCCATGTCATCCATCCCCCCTTACCCAATTCTGCCCCAACCACAATTACCTTCCTGCTGTCCTTAAACACCCCAGGCATAGTTACAGTCCAGAGACCTTTCTACTGCTTGTTTCTTCTGCTGAAAACACGCATTTTCAAGTTTTTGTTCAAAGGTCTATGCTGACCACTCCCTATTTCACACTACAAAGTCCCTTTCTCATTCAGCATTCCTAGCCCACTTCATCTGCTTATTTAGTTTTTCTTTTCCTTATCTTTTATCATCTAACATAGAATTTACATATTTATATTCCTGACTTTCATAAACTAGAAACTCAAAGGGGCTCCTTAGCAGTATGCAACAAAATCCTGTTACCTTCTCATTCCATTTTTTTAACCTCCCTTTTGAAGTCCCCTATTTGATTTGTTTACTGGTGTTATCAAAAATGGCTATATATTGCCTGAAACAGAAGCCACTTAAGATTTTAGTAAATAAATAAACTCAAATGTTTGTCATAAAACTAAAAATGACTATGATTATAAAATGATCCTCTTTAAAATGTAAAAAAAATTCCTACAGAAATTTTAATAATCATTCATTTGTGTAATAATCACTAAAGCTGTAGATGGTGTAGTTCTCCACAAGGAGGCTCTGTAATGACACAGAGAAACACACAGGACATTCAGAAAGATATGTTATTTCAAATAAGATATAAACAAAACTTACTAAGGCTGATAAATAAAAGGCATCAATATACACAAAGTCTTGATTAGTTAAGTAAGACTGGTTCCAAAAGCCCTGTGAGGTGTTCTAGCTACCTTACTTTCTAGTCCGTAATCAGTACCCCAAAATATCTATACATATCTCAAATAGGTTAGAAGCTCTCATATACCTCACTGATTTTCACAAGAAATTCAAGATACCATCATTATTAGTCTAAAATTCAGGCAGGTAATAAATAACGCCCACTGATTTTCCTAATTTAATAATCATCAACTGTAGCTAAGAGAGAACTCAGTTGTACCAAAAAACCTGATGTGGTAGTTACATAATTTGGTGTTAACTTCAGACTATTAAGAGTAAAGGGGTGGAATTTAATCTGTCAGTCAGGTTGCAGCTTGATGACCTCATTTGGAGGCACTAAGGAGATAAATAGCTCACTGAAAGTCAGACCCATACAGTCTGCTTTGTCTTCCTGCTGTCAAGTCACATGGAGCTATGCTAACGGAACCAGAGCCCTGGAGCTTGAGGAGCCACAAAGAGCTCCAAGCCAGCACTGAGATGCTTCCACTGCCACTGAATCCACAAGACTTTCCACCCACTGGCCTGTGATCTTCCTGCATTCGACATCATTGCATGAGTTGTGTGAGGAAATTATAGACTGCTATCAGACATACGGGCTTATATCGGACTTATGGACTTGATCTGGACTGTGCTTGGATGCTTTCTTTAAAATTACTCTTTATATAAAGATCTTTGTGTCTCTGAATTTGTTTCTCTAGTCTACCCAGACTAAAACACCTGACTAAATTACCTTGCATCAATAGCACTTTCCACGAACAAGAGGGCTTTAAAAAGTTGTGGAAAGTGAACTGTGGGGCCAGGGCGTGGTGCCCCAACAGACTGGACTGGAAAACGCTCCTAAGGGCCAGCAAACGATCCCTGAACTAACTACAAGCTTTTCTCTTGTGAAAAAAAAAAGTTGTGGAAAAGTGCAATTGAAATGTAACAGAATTTCTCCAGGAACTTTTTGAAGCCGCCACAAATTTCCAAGGAAACAGGCTTACTCAAATTTCCTAAGGACACAGGCTCTAACAAAGGAAGCCTGGTGGTACAGTGGTTATGAGTTACGCTGCAAACCACAAGGTTACCAGTTCGAAATCATGTCATTCCTCAGGAGAAAGCGGCGGCTTTCTACTCCCATAAAGCTAATCTCAGAAACCCACAGGTGCTGTTCTACCCTGTCCTATAAGATCACTATGAATCAGAATCAACTGGATGGTAGTGAGTTTGAGATAGTAGATCCCAAGAATTTAATTAACTACTAATTATGCTCTCTCCAATTTTATTATTAAGAGTCCAACTATCTGGTTCCCCATTTATTCGACTTTCCCTATTTTATGAGAAACTAGAGATCCTAAATAAGTCCACCAGTTACAGTTTATCTCAGTCAGAAAAATCAAATCTACACAATCTGGATAATGTAATTGCTCAACAGTTACTCCAGATCCATAAACCTTTAACAAAAAGTACATGTGTTCCTCTCCTCACACTATATTCTCTGGAATATACTTTAAAATTACTAATCAACTCCAGAAATATTGTTAAGACTCTAAACCTTTTATTTGTTTGTAACAGCATTATCTATGAAGAAACAAAAAGATATTTTTTAAATTTTGAAGTTACTTTCCTAGAATTTTTATTGAGCTACTAATAAAATCAAATCATAAAAGTAGTATGTGCTTATTCATTTGTCAATAGGTGAATAGATAAACAAAATATGGCACACACATAAAATGAAATATTCCTCTGCTATAGAGAAATAAAGTCCTGATAAATGCTACGAAATGGATCGCCATTAAAAACTCATGCTCAGTTAAATCAGTCAGTCACAAGAGGGCAACCTCGTTATGATCCCACTTACATGAAACAGGCAAACGTACAGAGACCAAAGATTATTAGTAGCTATCAAGGATGAGAAGGAATTATTGCTTAAGGAAGAGCAAATTTCTGGAAAACAGCTGTAGTCACATTTCCAGTGTATGATGAACATAATTGATGTCGACGGCTTGTTCATGGAAATACTGTTGGATTGGTAGATGTTTCAATAGGTACATTTCAAAATAAAAAATAGACTATCATTTGCAAGCACAATACATACTTGTTAAAAGTGTAGGGTCCAATGAATAGCCACAATAGGTTTTAACCCATTCCCAATACTATTATCTGTTTCTAATATTTTTTGTTAATATAATGCTTCAATAAGTGACCCTGTACAAATATGTATATACAGTACTTAGGTGAACTTGTGCAAATAAGATCTACTCAACTTCCAGTATGCAGTGGAAGTGAGCCATACAAATTTTCAACTAATATCAAAGGAATAATCTTTAGGTGACCCTCATACTTTTCTATGATACTTTCACTAATTGTAATATAACCATGTAATAAAATGTGCAAGAGTGTGTGTACGTGCTAACATTTATGTTCCTTTTTATATGTTCCAAGGGGCCCTGGTGGCATAGTGGTTACAGGTTGGGCTGTGACCTGCAAGGTCTGCAGTTCAAAACCGCCACCTACTCCATGGGAGAAAGACTGGGCTTTCTACTCCGCAGACTTACATTGCAGTCTTGGAAATCTGTGGGTCCATCAACCCCTTCCTATAGGGTCGTCATGAGTTAGAATTGATTCAATGGGAGTGAGTTTGGTTTTTAAAATATGTTCCATCTCTGATTATATAAACTCATTTTTTTACCCTCAACGCCACTGCTGAGTTCGAACCACTGACCTGGTGGTTAGCAACCCAAAGCATAACCTACTATGCCACCAGGACTCTTGTACAATGAAGTACAAACTCTTAAAAGTGAAGCAAAATGCATCTACTTCCTGTAGCCCCCTTTCTATTACTTAGAAGTGTGCATTCCATGGTAACAGTTTCAATCATGCAAACAATGGTAATGCAAAGAACCAGAGCCTCACACTCAATCCTAAAATACTACAATGAGACCAATACTTTACAGAGAAATGAATTTTCAAAAATAAGTTACTCTTATATAAGGTCTTGTTACAACGGCAAAGCCTAGACCCTAATACATACTAAGCAATACATACTACTTTAAAATGCCTCCCAATGGTTAGTGCTCTTCTGTACAAAGAAACAAAATTACTTAAAGACGCTATATATCCTTCATTAAATAAAATCACACAGCATGTACTATTTCCAACTGAAAAACCAACCTCATGGTTGTAAAGTCAATCTGACTCACAGCAACCTTATAGGACAGGGTAGAAGTGCGCCTGTGGGTTCGGAGCTAAACTCTTTTTTTTTTTTTTAACATTTTATTACGGACTCAATACAACTCTGGTCACACTCCATACCTACATCAATTGTGTAAAGCACATCTGTACATTCTTTACCCTCATCATTTTCAAAGCATGTACTGAGCTTAACTCTTTATGGGAGCAGAAAGCCTTTTCTTCCGAAGAGCAGCTAGTGACTTCAAACTGACCTTGAAGTTAGCAGCCCAACATGTACCCACTCCGCCACTGGGGCTCCTGATTGCCAAATAAGTAAACCCAAATTAATAAAAAGGAAAGACAAAAGCCCCATCAGTGGTAGAGGAGTATCCAGGGGGAGTTACTTAACATCTATAAGTCTCCATTTTCTCATTGGAAAAAAATCAACTTTAACAGGTCATGAAAAGTAAAGGAAATACTCTACACAGCAAAGCCCTGGCAGGTTAATTCCTCCAGCCCCGACATCACCACTGTTTCCGTGCACTTCTCAAAACAACTTCTTGCTAATGAGACTTTCTTAACACTTATGTAGCAAAACTTTTTTAAAGCATTTCCATATTATACCACTGTTCCGTCAGCAACTAGTCTGCATTCTCATTAAACTAACCCTTAAATGCTTACACCACATACTCCACATCCAAGGCTGTTCCTTATTCTTCAAATTTCAAGAAGCGGTCTTGTAACACTGGAATATTGCCTGCACCAATTTCATTAACCAGTTAATCTAAAGAAACAGATCTCTGAATTTTGCCACTGCCAACTTCCAACTCAACACAAATAAATTAATTCAATCTTCTGCCTGTAGCAATAAACACCATAGAGTTGTGAAAAAAAGACAAAGTGATTACGAGTACCAAATGCAGCCGTTAGCTGGTCACGCACAGCAGGTTAGCAATCCTTTCACCTATCCCTTGGTCTACTTACACGCTCCTCAGCCATTCAAACCTATTATGTCAAAACTAAACTCATCACATAACCTCGAAACCTGTTCAAGCTTAGCGGACGGCAACAGAATCAGCCAAGTCTTCCAAATGCTTTCTTTTGACTTACGTCCATATCCATTGAGTTATAATTCATGCTATTTCCACTTCAAATAAATCTCCAATCAGGCTCCTTTCTCCATTTCTATTTTCTAATTGTGCACTACCTTCATCTTTATCATTCGCATTTGCCGAGTTCTTCCACATGCACTATTAAAAATTTCACTTAATCTCATAAAATGACTTTACATGAGTCTCCTCTTTCTCCTGTTATAAAGATAATGATTCATGCTGCTCAGCATCAAGAGTATGAACTACTTTTATGAACTTTTGCATATCCACAGAGATATTAGGCCGTTTATGTAAAGCATGGAAATGTAAGATGCTGGGAAGTTCTGAAAACACTATGAGACACAAACAACCCTGCAGATCAATTTAGTTACTGGTACGTTTTGACAGTTCTCATGCAGCCACAATTGAGAAGCACTATGCTATCTTTCCTTCAGCTCTAACATTTTTTTCTATAAAAAATATTTCTTGACTATGTGCCTAAAGTGAACCACTGCAATGTGAACTAAAGAAGAAAGCCTATTTTCCCCAAAACTTTCAATCAAAGAAATTAAATATATAAAATTCTCTAATTTTAAACTGCTTACTCCTAATTCTTTCCTAAACCAATGGGGCAAAAATTTTAAAATAAAGAGGATCAGTAGTTGGAAAATAAGGTCTTGTTAACAGAAACCATGTCAAAGAGTGGAATATCCAAAATCAACTCAACTACATCTCTGGAAAAGAACAATGGAGAAGCTCATGATCATCGATTAGAACCAGATCAGGTACTAGCTGTGGAACAGAACAAAATCACTCCTATATAAGTTCAAATAGAAGCTAAAGAAATAGCTTGAGGATAGCCCACCTTGACTTACTGTCAATTTTAAAGGCAGATTTAACACGGTGAACACTAATGACCAAGATAAACAAGTTGTGGGATGACATCATATATGAAGCCAGGAAAGACCCATTAAAAACACAGCAAAGAAAGGGAAAAATCAACATCAACGTCAGAAGAGAATCTTGAAACTTGCTTTTGACCACAGATGGAGCTGCTTAAGTGAAAAAAAAAGGGACTCCAGGAATTGATGGAATATCAACTGAGATATCAAACAAGGGAAGATGATATCACCTTGCTTGTTGATTGTGAGGAGCACTTGAAGCACTTCAGAATAAAGATCAGAGAATCCAGTTTTCAGTGTGATTTACACCTCAACATAAAGGGGGGAAAAATCATCACAACTAGACAAATAAGCAGTAACATGATGTTCAAGATTAATTTACTTGTATCAATGCCCATCGAAGCTGCTGTTAGGTGCCATCAAATTGCTTAGCAACCCTGTGTACAAAGGAACGAAACACTGTCCAATCCTGCACTGTCTTCATGATTGTTATATTTGAGCCCAGCTTTACAGCCACTATCTCAATTCAACTCCTGAAAGCATCTTCCTTTTTTCCACTGCCCTTCTGCTTTACCAAGCATGAGGTCCTTCTCCAGGGCCTGGTCTCTCCTGCTAACGTGTCTAAAGCATGTGAGGCACAATGTCACCATCCGCATTTCTGAGATCTATTTAATATAGAATAACAGTTTATATATTCTTTTATGATTTGCTTGGTATATTTCAAAATAAATTTTTTATTTTAAAATTGTTCAAAGTTTAGTTTAAAATATGTTGTCAAAATTTCCCAAAGAACCATGTTGGCAGGGAACCGATTACAAGGATCTACATGTGAACTCCTGGGGGCCGGACAACAGAAAAAGGGGTGAAGGGAGACGTCAGACAGGGTAAGAAATGAGAAAATAATTTATAAATTATCAAGGGTTCATGAGAGAGGATGGAGCAGGGGGGGAGGCGAAATGAAAGAGGACCTGATGCAAAGGGCTTAAGTGGAGAGCAAATGCTTTGAAAATGATGAGGGCAATGAATGTACAGATGTGCTTTACACAACTGATGTATGTATGGATTGTGATAAGAGTTATATGAGCCCCTAAAAAATGTAAATTAAAAATAGATAAAATAAAATAAAAATTAAGAACAAAATCAAAAAGAACCACCATGTTGACCCTGGGCTGACAAATCATGTGACCAACATGGCTCATATCTGATTGGACAGCAAAAGGAGCACCTGTCCAGGCTCAGCCAATCAGATCCTCTCAGACATCCAAATGGCGACTAACAGGATTGAACCTTCTCATTGTAGGAGAAATATTTGAAGGACAGGAGGTTGGCTGTACACATGCAATGCCCTTTCATGGTTGGCTGCTAGTTTTTAATAATCACTCTTGTTGCTGAGAATATACACAGCAGATCATGCACCAAAAAGCAAACAAAAAAAGGCCCAAGTGTCGGCCAATGGAGATCCTCTCATAGAGGGGTTTAGGAGAGGAGATGGGTTAATTAGGGTGCGAGGTAGTACCGATGAAGAACACAGCTTTCCCCCAGATCCTGGATGCTTCCTCCCCCCAACTACCATGATCTGAATTCTACCTTGCAGGGCTGGATAGGACAGAGGCTGTACACTGGTACATATGAGGGCTGGAGGTACAGGGAATCCAGGGTGGATGATACCTTCAGGACCAAGGGTGTGAGGGGCGATGCTGGGAGAGTGGAGGGTGAGTGGGTTGGAAAGGGGGAACTGATTACAAGGATCCACATGCGACCTCTTCCCTGGGAGAGGGACAGCAGAGAAGGAGGGGAAGTGAGACTCCGAAAAGGGCAAGATATGACAAAATAACGATGTATAAATTACCAAGGGCACATGAGGGAGGGGGCAAAGGGGAGGGGGGGGGAAGAGGACCTGATGCAAGGGGCTTAAGTGGAGAGCAAATGCTTTGAGAATGATTGGGGCAGGGAATGTATGGATGTGCTTTATACAATTGATGTATGTATATGTATGGATTGTGATAAGAGTTGTATGAGTCCCTAATAAAATGTAAAAAAAGAAAAGAGGAGAAAAAAATGATTAGGGCTAAGACTGTACAGATGTGCTTTATACAATTGATGTATGTATATGTATGGACTGTGATAAGAGTTGTATGAGCCCCAATAAATTGTAAAAAAAAAATCACCAAGAATGTAGGCATTTTGTAAATCACATTGTTTGGGGAGCTGAGTCAACAAAGGAGAAGAAATTTTACAATGCTTACAAAACAAATATATCCTCCTAGTAGAAGTAAGAACAGAGGGCTGAACCAGGAAAATAAAAGTGGGACTAAAGAAGGTAAACTAGCTAATGTTTAAAAGTGAAATCAGGAGAAAGGGCAAATGAAGCTAACATAATGTACTGTGAGCACACTCAATCTACCAAAAGGGAGTGGAGGGACTACCACTTACTGGCCCTGAAAATGCTTCGGGTTGATTCTACTGAAGTTTGTCAAATTGTAGTTACTCCATTAAATGACTGTGACAGTTCAAAACATGCTTATCACCATATGAAACTTCAGCTTTCAATGTTTTCCTATGTTCCTCCAAAAGAAGAATTATGCATTTATATTTCCTATATCTGGAGTTGACTAGATGTGACAGCTTTTCCTGTTTGAAAGAAAGCCGAACATCACAAAACCAAGAATTAATATCTAAGGAGGAGAAAGATGACTATTATAAAGTCAGCAGATTCACACTTAGGCCTTTTACTTCTTAGTTTGGACCCTGTGTACGCAATTCTTTTTACCAAACCATGCTTTAGCTGTCAATTTGTTCTGTTGCCATTTGGTGCCAGTGAATCTAAAAGCTCTCCAGACCTGCCCCATACTCAGTTGTTGCTATGCTCGAGTACACTGTGTAGCCACGTCAGTCCATCACAGTGAACGTCTTCCTCTTCTCACCTTCTACTCTTCCAAGCCTGATATTCTTCTTCAGAGATTGGTTTCTCTTGGTAACATGTCGAAAATATGTGTTGTTAGGAGCACTCCAGCAATGTGTCTTTCAAGATAGAATTGTTCTGACAGCCCATGGTATATTCAATATTCTTTGCAAGCAACATTATGAAAAGATATCAATTTTTCTATAGTCTTCCTTATTCACACATGGATATAAGGTGGTTATTGAGACATGGGTCAGGTGCATGTTAGTCCTCAAACAAAATGACATCTTTGCTTTCTAATACTTTAAAGAGGTCTTTTCAACAGGCTTGTCCATGCACTACAGCCTGTGCTATCTTGACAGCTGTCAGTTTGCTCCACAATGGCGGCTTCTTTGTTGCTGTGATGCTGGAAGCTATGTCACTGATATTTTCAAACTAGCAGCCTCTCCCAAAATAAACACGCTTCAGCACAGCTCCCAGGCTGACAGACTACGAAAACGGAACAGGCTGTCCATTTCTGAGGAATTAGCCACAGAAAGCCTTATGAATAGTAGCACAACACTGTCAGACACTGCAAACCTCCTGACTAGCAGCAGAACAACGACAGCGAGGGTCCCAAAGATGAGTCCCTCGGGTTGGAAAGCACACAAAATGCGGCTGTGGAAGGACTACCTTCTCAAAGCAGAGTGGACCATACCGGTGTGGACAGCCTAAAGCTTTGAGGACCTCCACTTGCTGAGGGGACACAACTCAAATTGAGAACAGCTGCAAACATTGATCAATAATTGGAGTTGGAATGTACAAAGTATGAATCTAGGGCAACTGGAAGTAGTAAAAATGAAACGGAATACATAAAGATCAATATCCTAGGCAGTAGCAGGCTGAAAAGGACTGCAATTGGTCAACTGATCAGAAAATCAGATCATTTACTATGCTAGGAATGACAAATTCAAGAGGAATAGCATCCTATTCATCATGAAAAATGACATTTCAAGATCTTGAAGTGCAATGCTGTCTGTGACACAACAATATCGATACACATACAAGGAAATCTAGTACTAATAACACAAGTGTTACTCAAATGTATACGCCAACCACAAAAGACAGTGATGAAAAAACTGAAGAATTTCACCAATTTCCTCAGTCTGAAATTGATAAAACATGTAATCAAGATGTAATGAAAAGTTATTGATGAATGGAATGCAAAAGTTGGAAACAAAGAGGGACAGTGGTTGGAACAGAGGGTTTTATGATTGAAACCAGGTTGCAGTACACATGACAGAATTTTGCAAGACCAATAACTTCATTGAAAATGACTTCTTTAAACACAAAGAGTGACTGTGCACATGGACTTCAGCTGACAGAATACAGAGAAGTCACACGGACTCCATCTGTGAGAAGAGGCAATGGAGAAACTCGATGGCAGGCAATGAGGCTGACTGGAGAACAGACTATAAAATGCTCGTATGTTTAAGTTCCAGTTGAAGTTGAAGAAAAGTAAAACAAGTCCATGCGAGGCAATATAGGGCCTCCAGGATATCCCATCCTCACTTCTAAGGAACATCTTGGCTATATTTCTTCCAACAGACTTGTTTGGTCCTCTGATAGTCTACAGTTTATTTAATAATCTTCACCAACACTGTAATGCAAAGGTATAAGTTCTTTTTCAATCTTCCTCAATCATTGCCCAGCTTATGCATGGACACTAGTGATATAACTAATACTTTATTTAAAGGATTAAAAAGCCCTCAGGTCCAGCAAACTCAAATACTAAACTACTCTTAAATAGCCCTTTTCAATTAAACAAATAAGAGTCTTTATTTACCCAAACTTACATCTGCCTATGTCAAGAATTTAAGAACAAGAGCCAAGTAGCCCATTTTCTGAAAATAGCACACCACCCACATTAATAAGGAAAATGACAAAATTATGCTTTAAAGAATTCTGGCATATTCCACCATGAGCATATACAGTTCGAATATTTCAAACTAATTTCACCTCATTCAACAGTCTGAAAATGTTACTTTTGATTATTAGGAAACTCCAAAACGTTCATAGAAAAATTCCATTATCTGTTCATTTCTTTTCCACAGTTTTATTTGCCCATTAAAGGTATAGGGCATGATCAGGAAGTCACAGATCTAGTTAGGGAGTAGCCCAGTAAACAGAAAATAAACGACTGAAAGCAATTGTGTGACTGCTCCAGGGCAGGGCTGAGATCAGCGTAATTCCATGTAGCGGATCTGCTCCCAGGTCATCGCAACATTTGGCCAGGAGGTGCGGCAGACAGCCAAGGGCTCAGGCTCCTCTGAGGAAAGGGCAGACCCGCCCTCCAAGACTAGTTTTCTGCAGCCTGACTGACTGCAGGTGGAAAAATCAAACAGCCTGAGCACAGCTGGAGGGCAGGCCAAAATGAGTGCAACCATGGTGCCCCAGCCTCATCCGCCTCAGTGGCCTCGCAAGCCCAGGCCTGACTTTGGCAAGGGCTGTTTCTAGGGCAGAAAAGTGACTTCCTGCACTGGAGAAAGAGATTTGCAGAACTGGACCGGAATCCCACCGAGAGAGGATTCTTTAGAAACGTAAAGGTAGGAGGATCTGCTATTGGGAACGAAACCTCTGTGACAAGCAGCATGACAAAAACTCCTTATCAAATTCACTGAACAGGAAAAAAGTGAAACTCAAGTCAGAACATGTCAAAGCTATAGGTGAGCATGCTTATTAAAAGAACACATGTGGGATAGCCAGGCACACAAAACGCATAAAGCACATGTTAAACCAGCAAGCAGGTTTGAGGGCCTTCAGCACAGAGCAGAACTGCCCCTTTGAGTTTCCAAGGCTGTCTATCTTTATAGGAATAGAAAGTCTCATCTTTCTCCTCTAGCCTGGATTCGAGCTGCTGACCCTGCAATTAGTAGCCAAACACAGGGCTCCTTAAGCACGTTGCTCGCATAAAACTGTAGTGACTGCTGCTGCCATATATATATATATATATAATAATCAAGGTAATAGAGGTAATTTTTACTACCACACTATAACAATTAACATAAATGAATAATGTCTTTCACTTAGGGTGCCCCAATAAAACAGAAAAATAACACAACTTATTGAATTTTACATGTCATTTAAATATTCTATGTGGCAAATGGAAACAGAAACCAAGATGCTCTAGGAAAGGCATTTTGTGAGCAAGTTGCTAGCGACCCAGGGCCTCATTTTCATAATACACCATATTTACCTGA
Organism: Tenrec ecaudatus; assembly: GCF_050624435.1. Taxonomy (NCBI): domain Eukaryota; kingdom Metazoa; phylum Chordata; class Mammalia; order Afrosoricida; family Tenrecidae; genus Tenrec; species Tenrec ecaudatus. The sequence continues at coordinate 50,612,009 of NC_134544.1, read as the reverse complement.
AAACATGCGCATGATAGACACACTAGATTTATTTAAACTTAGGTGTGTGGCAGACTTTCTCAAAATGAGACTATCTTTTGAAGAAAAACAACCTAGAGCATTTATTACTAGTAATCAAGTCCATGTTTTAAGCAAGCACTGGAAATTTGGCAAATTTGTATCTACTACCTAAGAACTGAAGGCATCCTATTAAATACAGGCTTTTCTGATGAGACTGGTAATGATTTCTTATATCATATCCCACATACTACCTCACAGGAGAATGATGAGGCTGAATATTCTAGTAAGGATGAACAGTCTTGATAACCTTTTACAGGATATCTAGGAATCAAAATAGACTCAATGGCTATGGGTATAATGAACTATGTAATAGGTCAACGTTTAAAAGATCTGCAAAGCTCACCTGATGCAAAGGGCTTAAGTGGAGAGCAAATGCTTTGAGAATGATTGGGGCAGGGAATGTGCAGATGTGCTTTAGACAATTGATGTATGTATATGTATGGATTGTGATAAGAGTTGTATGAGCCCCTAATAAAATGTTTTTAAAAAATCGCTCTATAAATTCTTTTCATCATATAAGCAATAACTATTACATCTGATCAGATGTTTATATGGGATCTACCTTAGCTAGCTAGCTAAGTAAAAGGATAAATAGTATCTCCTAGTTGTTATTATTACTCAGAATATTTAGACAATGCCTTCATACTTCATCAACACTGAAGGTGTTATATTGTGGAGAAAACACTCTTATTTTCTGTAATTACATCTCACTTCTTGTTTTCTTCTCTATTGTGTTGACTTGTAATTGATTAAATAAAATGGTTACTCAGCTTAAAAAAAAAAAAGATCTGCAAAGCTCACTGAATTTGACCTAATGGCCAAAGAATGATGCTATAAAATCATGCGTGAGTAAATAATCCATCCAAAGAACAAGACAGACCAGTGGACTTTAATGTACCAGACTGCAAAAATTTACTGATATAATTCCAGATTCCATACTACAAACAACTGGGGAAAACAAAAACCTTTTTGTAATTTGCGTAACTAAAAAGATTACCCATAAGAATCTGAAAATGTTATTTTCTTTTTTTTTTCTATTGTATCTTTTTTTTTTTTAACAATTTATTAGGGGCTCATACAACTCTTATCACAGTCCATACATATACATACATCAATTGTATAAAGCACATCTGTACATTCTTTGCCCTAATCATTTTTTTCTCATCTTTTCTTTTTACATTTTATTAGGGACTCATACAACTCTTATCACAATCCATACATATACATACATCAATTGTATAAAGCACATCCATACATTCCCTGCCCCAATCATTCTCAAAGCATTTGCTCTCCACTTAAGCCCCTTGCATCAGGTCCTGAAAAGGTTATTAAATTGACTAGAACTACTTCTACTTTAACCAAACAAAACACTACAATAGATCAAGTACAGAAACGAATTACGAGAACACAGATTATTGAAATCCTACATTGAAAAGAGACGGGCAAACACGTAAAAGAATGCCAGTCAACTTAGTAACTGTTCTCAAAGATATAGCTATCTTTTATTACATAAAAAGTATATTAACATGCAATGAGTTAATTCTTGATTTTTTTTAATTAATTAACATTTTTAAATTTCTAAGTTTTAATTTGGAAGCTAAGAAAAATATAATATTTTATATAAGTAAATTATTCATCAAACCTATCTATATAGAGGTTAATTTTTATAGATGAATGTATATATATATATATATATATATATATATATATATATATAAAGTATATCATCTGTGTCAATTAATATAATCTATATGACGATTTTCAGACTCTTCAGTAATTTTTAAGAACATGAATAGGTTCTGACACCAAGAAGCCTAAAAATGGTTACAACAGAGAAACAGCAAACTAGTGTTTCAGGGAATCCAGGGTGATGATCCCTTCAGGATCAGTGGTGTGAGTGGAGATATTGGAGGGTAGAGGGAGAGTGGGTAGGAAAGGGGGAACCGATCACAAGGATCTACATGTGACCTCCTCCCTGGGGGATGGACAACAGAAAAGTGGGTGGAGGGAGATGTTGGCCAAGGCAAGATATGACAAAATAATAATGTATAAATTATCAAGGGTTCATGATGGAGGGGACAGCGGGGAGGGAGGGGAAAAAGTGAGGGCCTGAAGCCAGGGGCTTAAGTGGAGAGCAAATGTTTTGAGAATGATGAGGGCAATGAATGTACAGATGTGCTTTACACAATTGATGTATGCATGGACTGTGATAAGAGTTGTATGAGCCCCTAATAAATTGTTTTAAAAAATTTAAAAAAATTTTAAAAGAAATTATCAGCATAGATCTTATAGACTAGAAAGATTATTGAACTTAATAGTAATAAATTTGAGAGAATGCACAAACAATTCAACTTACTAAAATAGGCAATATATAAAATTTAGATATATATGAACTCTGATAATTATTAATGAGTGAATAAAACCCTTCTCACAAAGAAAGGGCCGGGTTCAGATGGCTTTCCCATGAATGATGACAATCATTTAAGGAAGCGACAGATACATAAAATTTATGCAAATCCTTGCACAGAAGAAACTGGGAAAGATAGGCAGCTCTCTTTAGCACAGACCCAAAATAAAACTAGTCAAAGGCATTATAAAGAAAGGAAAATTAGAGGTTAATCACATTCATGAACAAAGATGCTAAAATCCTGATCAAGATTTTAACAAGTTGAATATAGCAATATTTTTAAAACACTATAACCAAGTGAGTTAGTTAAAAGAATGCAACGTTGACTGAGCCTTGGAAAGTAAATCAATATAATTTACCAGATTTAAAAAGAAATGCCATATTATCTCATTATAGAATGAGGTAACATTTAACAACTATTCAAACATAAACTCTTACTTATTAGTAGTATACCAGAAAAAGGGCACTTTCTTAATCTGATGAAACGTTATCTACACAGAACTACAGCCAACATCATACTTCATGGTCAAACACTGAAAGCTTTCCCTCTGAGATCAGGAACAAGACAAGCATGTCCTCTATCACCACTTCTAGTCAGGACTGTACTGGAGGTCCTAGCCAGAGAAGTAAGGCCAGAGAAAGAAATAAAAGGTGGAAGGATAGGCAGGAAAGAAACAACATTCATTATCCAAAAATGTCTGATTATGAATACAGAAAACTGAAAGCACCCAAAGAAAAACTGTTAGAACTAAGAGCTGAGAAGATTCAAACACTAGGATGTCCACATAAACATCAGTAGCAGTTAGAATGTGAAACTTGAAGGATAGTGGCTGCAACATTTTTGAAATGGGAGGAAACAGCACTAGAATGACGGGCTGCACAACTCATTGGAAAGGCAATTTAACCATGGGGGGGGGAAATGTCCTAAAATTGATAACAGTAATGACTGCACATTCTCTTTGATATGATTGAATGACTGAGCCACTGAATTATATGCATGTAAATGATGTGCCAATAAAACTGTTACAACACTTTTTTTGAAATAACTATCAATAAATTCAATGATAGATGTGCAAATTCTCTGAAGGGAAAGTCATAAAACTGTCTTTACAGACACTAAACACGAAATAAGTGAGAAGATGTACAATCATCAAGATTTGGAAGATGCACTGTTGTAAAGACAGCCACTCTTCCCAAAGTGATTTAGAGCCAAGGTAATCTCAATGAAAAAACAACAAGGTGATGTATATGTACTTAAGTTTATGCGTTCCTGGTTTAAGTATGCGTACATATGGAAATGCACAAGGCTAGCAGGCCAAGATAGTCTTGAAAAATAAGGACTATAAAAAATTTTATAAAAGGACTAAGTAAGAAACTTCTCTGAAATATATCAGGATTTACAAGACTACAAAAAGCGAGAGAACATTTATTAAAAAAACAATTGAACAGAATGAAGATAAAACAAATCCACACATAAACATTCAATACAAAAAACATGCATAGAGATACCATGTTTTGTGTTTCAGACAAATAATGCTGAAATGAGAACTATTCACATGCAAACTAATTAGTGAACTTATAAGTTAAATCATTCACAAAATTAAAGACTACCCAAATGTTAAGTGCTGCGGAGCTAGCTGAGAGAGTGTTCCAAACCCACCAGCACCTCTGCAGGGAAAAAGACCTGGGTATCTGCTTGAAAATTCACAACTAGACAAGTCGATGGTCAGTTCTACCCTGTTGTCTAGGGTGACTATAGGTTAAAACTGACTCAATGGCACACAATATGTACTGGTAAATCAAGTTCAGGACAATAAACACATAAAAAAGAACAACTTTAAGTAGAGAAAAAGGTTAACTGATTATCTCTAGTGCGATACACCTTGAAAACAAATAACGTACTGTCAGCAGTAATGGGATTCCTGGGCAACGAGAATTGAAACCACACTTGACTGCTAAACAAAACGCCCAACGCTTCAAGTCCACCCAGAGGGATCCTGAAGAAAGACCTAAGAATCTACTTACTAAGACGCAGTCACTGAGAACCTTCTGCCACACAGCTCGACTCTGACACACAGGGAGTCACCATGGATCAGATCAAATCTAAAGCAATTAGTAACGTCTTTCATATTAGCAGTTATAGAATTGTTTGATATATACAAAGCAGTACAGAAATATCATTAAGGAACCTAGGTATTTTAGAGAAAGAAGAGATATTAAGACATAAAATCAAAATTACAAACTCTGTTCAACGATTACAAGGATCCACATGTGACCTCCTCCCTGGGAGACGGACAGCAGAGAAGGGGGTGAAGGGAGACTCTGAATAGGGCAAGATATGACAAAATAACAATCTATACATTATCAAGGGCTCATGAGGGAGGGGGAGAGGGGAGGGAAGGGAAAAAAAGAGGACCTGATGCAAAGGGCTTAAGTGGAGAGCAAATGCTTTGAAAATGACTAGGACAAGGACAAAGAATGCATGGATGTGCTTTATACAATCGATGTATGTATATGTATGGATTGTGATAAGAGTTGTATGAGTCCCTAATAAAATGTAAAAAAAAAAAAAGAAAATGTTGTGAAACCGACTGTGGTAGCAATTGTACAATACTGTTCTATGTGATTGATGGAATGTTATGATATATGTAAGAGCTCCCAATAAATTTTTTTTAATTAAAAAAAATCTATCTTAGAATGTTGCTTAAAAAAAACTCTGTTCAAGAAGAAAGAAAATGTTTTGAAACTGATCGTGGTAACTTGATGTGACTGAGCTATGGAATGCTATGATATCTGTAAGAGCTCCCAATAAAATGATTAAGCATTTTTTTAAAAAATTAAAAACTCTGTAATCTTTCATTTAAAGTGGAAAGAATACTAAAAAAATTCAATTATTTTACTGCTCATTTTAAAAACGAAAAGAAAAAGTTTACAGTTTTGCCCACTAAAGGCCTAGAAACAATGAAAGTTCTGTAATAATAAATACCCCACACACCCACACTGTGGTCTCTTCATACTAATTCCCATAAAATAAAATTTAAAATATTCCTTAGAAAAAGGATTCCAGTTCTAGGGTAGAAAACGCATAAAAAGTCAGACTGATCCCTTTCAAATTCTAGAGCAAAGGAGATGAGATTAAGAATTCAGGAGGCATGCCAAAAGTCAAAAGATGAGGCTCCAAATTAAGATCATTCCGTCATTTTAAAAGAATGACTGCAATGGGTTTTAAACCCAACATCTGTAAACTCATATAATTCTTTTTAAAAAAAACTGGTCACCTTTACAGGTGTTTAAAGACCAACTTATTACTCTGAAAACTGATTTTTCAAGAGGGGAAGTTTTCTAGTAGAAACTTTTCAAGATAACCAAGTATCTGATGAAAGAAAAGTTTTTGTTACAATGTTGCAAGAGTAATGGTGACAACAGAATCCCGAGATGGTGTCAACAGGCATCAATAATTGCCAAAACCAGTAAGGAGATTTTATAGTGGGCTGACCTGGCTGAAGTCAACTGTGCCATTGGTTAATTGTAACATTACTGAACATAGAACAGCCATTCAGCGCCACCAGGAAAATACTCTTGACAAAAAAGGAAGCTTAACTTGACCATCAAGACTCTCAGCTTATAGGTTATAAGAGGAAGAAAAACATGGTAAAGGACCACGAGAATGCCAATCAGCCAAATGCAGCATGTGAAAAACACTAGAGCATGTGCCCCAAGTTCTTGAGATAAATGGAAAATAAAATGAGTAATTGATAAAGTTTAAATGATACTGAAGAAAATCAACTAATGTGCTACACACATAGATCTTGTTTGGATCCTGAGGCAAATAATCAACAATTAAAAGAGGTTTTCTTTTTTTAATGAAATCAGGAGAAAATTGGTTATTGTTAAATTACCAAGAAATTATGGTTAATTTTGTTGAAGAGAATGATTGTGATTAAATGCTAGGAATGTATATTGAAGCATTTACTGGTAAAATCATGATGTTTGGTATTTGCTTTGAAATACTTTACAATTAAAATGAAAAGTAATTAAGTACGTACGTAGGTGGGTTCGTATGTGGAAGGATGGTTATTAACTTCTCTGGGAGGAAATCATTTGTAGATGAATTAATTAAAATTAAATATGAAAGCACAACAAAATTTTTAGATAATAAAGGAGAAAGGCTTCATAACATCAGAACAGAAAGGATATATTAAATAAATCTCAAAAATCATTAAATAAAATTGAGTTGTACCATGTAACACAATCCTACAAATATTGGCAGCTTCACACTATTTCAATAGTACTTACTGCTGGTAAAAGAGACTGCATATTTTGATTAGAATCTGCTATTGTAGCAAGGTAGACCAAATTTGTATGCAACATCTGCTGATACCTATTAAAACAAAAGAAATGTCAATTATTAGAAAATAATTTTCTTCCTGGGTATTTAAATACAAACAGCACTCTCATCACGTCTACCATGGGATGAAAAATTTACTTGTCCAAGATTCCATAGCTAAGAAATGGAGATGCAGACAACTCAGTAAACTGAGATAGTCTAGCTCTACACATAGTTCATTTGTATAAAGAGAACTAAAGGGAAGGAATTAAACAAAATTGATGACTTTTTCCATTCCGCTGCCATTTTCATGTTGCTAAGAATCTCAAACCCAAGGATAATCAGTATGTTTTGATAAACTGCTAGAAGGGGAGTAAGAGTTATACATTTTTTCCTGAGTCTTGCAGCAGAAAATAAATCCACTGCTATTGAGATGGTTTCCAAATCATCAAGTCTTACAAAGGGTTTTTGAAACTGTATATTTTTACAGGAACAGACAGCCTCATTTTCCTCCCTCACAGAACAGCTGATGGATCTGAAATTGAAACACTGGCTTTGCAGTTCGCGGCCAAATGCCTTACCCAAAGTGTCACCAGGACACCCCACTCTTGCAAAAGTGATCAACAACTTACATTTGTCAATGCAGTTACACTACACAACTAGTAGGTAGGGCTCATCACACAGAGAAGGCAATAAACAGATAACCCCTCCACTTCCAAAGGAAATAATTATTATACAATAAAGCAAAGATTAAAAATACAGCAAAATCCTCAAGCTTCAAGTGATTAATCATGATTATTGTAATCTTAGATACATTACATTACAGCAGCTTACCTAAGCCTTCAAGACATGCAATTTTTTTCGGTAAAACTTACAACCAGGAAAGCTTTATGGAGCAGTTCTACTCCGAGACACATGGGGTCACCATGAAGCAAAGACCCACTCCATGGCAGTCACCAGCAACAACAAACCTTTCTTCAGAAGTTTAAGTTAAACAAGATGAAAATTAATAGTGATCTCTTCTAAAAAGTCACAACCATTGAAAAACCTATAGGGTGCACATCTACTTTTCCTTCTTTTTTATTGTTTTATTGAGGGCTCTTACAGCTCTTAAGATGTAATTGATCCGTACATCAATTGTACCGATGACATTTGTATAAGTGTTGCATCATCCGTTTCAAAGTTGCTCCTTCCTATTTGAGCCGTTGGTATCAGCAGTTCTACTTTTCAACACATAGGGTCACCGAGAATAAGAAAGGAGTCCTTCTTGGGGAGGAGATGATCCAGTCAGGGTGTGATGTAGCAACGATGAAACATACAACTTTCCTCTAGCTCGTAAATTCTTCCTCCCCCCACCCTCCACCCCCAACTACCATGATCTCAGTTCTACCTTACAAATCTGGCTAGACCAGAGGATGTACACTGGTACAGATAGGAACTGGAAACACAGAGGATCCAGGACAGATGATACCTTCGGGACCAGTGGTGTGAGTGGCGATTCTGGAGGGTAGAGGGAGGGTGGGCTGGAAAGGGGGAACCAGTTTTAAGGATCTACATGTGACCTCCTCCCTGGGGGATGGACAACAGAAAAGTGAGTGAAAGGAGACGTCAGACAGGGCAAAATATGACATAATAATAATTTATAAATTATATCAAGGGTTCATGAGGGAGAAGGGAGGGAGGGGGAAAATAAGGACCTGATGCCTGGGGCTTAAGTGGAGAGCAAACGTTTTGAGAATGATGAGGGCAATGAATGTTCAAATGTGATTTACACAATTGATGTATGTATGGACCGTGATAAGAACTGTATGAGTCCCTAATAAAATGATTTTTAAAAAAGAAAGGTGTCCTTAAAAAAATTTTTTTTAAAGAAAAGAGTCCTTGGTACCTGGTTTTATATTGTTGCCTAAAGAATATTGTCTGCTTGTATTTGATCCTATGATTGAAAATGAATGAACTAGTGTACCCACTTTCTGGCCTCACTAAAGGTAACCGTTAGTGTTACAGAGATCACTGCCTCAAGTAAGCCGTGGAGAGAAGTTGAGGAGCAGTGGTGGCACCGCTAGAGTTTCTAAGAAAGACAATATACAGAAAGTCATGCACAATGTATAAGTGACTCTAAATTGTCAACCTTGCACTAAGATCTTAGCTTCTCGTCATTCTACAATAAAAAGAATCAGGTCTTAGAAAAATAAATAGAAAATTCTAGGTTGAAGCACAAAAATGTTCAAAAGGAATACGGAAAAAACATTTTCATGGTTCAAGAAAATGTTCAAAAAATAATCAAGATACATCAAAAAGCTTGAAGGATTCCGAGTGCCAAACTCTCAATTTCAGAATAGAAATAATGGAATAGCCTACATAATATAGTAAGAATCTCTACTTCCCTTCACAGGTACATACCATATATACTCATGTATAAGCCGAGTTTTTCAGCACAAAGGGTTTGGCTTATACACGGGTCAGTGGTACCCCAGCAAAGTGTAACATCTCACTGCCCCCCCCACCCCGATGTAATGGACAAGTGCACGCTATCTGGCGGGTGATTGCCGTTTCTCCACTGTTCATTCAAAGCCCCGCTAACACTGCAGGGCTTTGAATGTTTGTTTACTCACATCTAACCAATCAGAGCCATCCTATGACGTGGACACCTCCAATTCGCAGAAGCACTGTACTGATTCCCTTGCGCCGGCAGCTGAACTGGTAAGGATGTGTCTGTGGCTGCACTTCGTCTCTTCCCTCTGCTCTGTGTTAATTCACATCCTGCATCCCCCACCTGCATGGACCCCCCCCCCCCTTCCTCCTAGCTAACATGTCGAGGAGGGGGGACATTACCATGAAAGTTCTTTTTCAAAGTTTTGTTTTTTATCCTATGAGAAATGGATATTCTTGAACCAAAACAAAAATGCCAGTCATATGAGGCTGGTTTCAAAATGACGGTTGTGTCAAGAGCAGAAGACAGCAATAACAGTATTGCAAGTAGGGAATTTTGTGTTGACGAAAAGCAAATGAGGGAGTGGTGGAAAATGAAGGCTGACTTGGAACAGATTCTAAAAGTTAAAGAAGCTAGTCATGGTTTAACGTCTTTTTATGGGGCTCTAGAGAGAGAATTGTATACATGGATTATTGAGTTGTCGTCAAAATAGTTACTGCATAACACGCAAGGGAATCCGCATACATGCTCTACAAATGGCTAAGGATGACAAATATAAAGCACCAGACATTGAAAAATTTGCTGTGTCAGCAGGATGGTGTACCCGCTTCATGAATAGATTTGGCCTACTAAGTTTGAGACAAAGAACAAGGATTTCCCAGAAATTGCCACAAGACCTTAAAGAAAAATTATGTCATTCCAGTCATTTATTATAAAACAAAGGATTTATAATTATGACCTGGCAGGTATTGGGAATATGGATGAAACTGCCATGACTTTTGATCTTCCAAGCAACAGAACTGTGGCAAGTTTAGGAGAAAAAAACATTTTTCTCAAAACCACAGGAAATGAAAGAAAACACTTTACAGTTTTTCTATCATATTTGGCTAATGGAACTAAGCTGCATCCTGTCATTATTTTAAAAAGAAAGAGCTTGCCTAAAAAGATCAATTTCCCACCAAGAATTACTGTGAGTGCACATGTTAAAGGCTAGATGGATGAAGACGGAACAAAAAATTGGCTGGAAGAAATTTGGAACCGACCAGGGGCAGCCTTAAAGAAAAAGCCATCGTTACTTATTTGGCATATGTTCAGAGCCCACCTATAGGATGACATAAAAAATATTGGCAAAATCTAGTAAAGTTACGGTACTTTAGCTGTTATTCCAGGTGGGCTTACATCTGTACTGCAGCCTCTGGATGTATCTTTGAATAAGTCTTTTAAAGCCTGTTTGTGAAGGATGTGGCATGAATGGATGTCATCTGGTCAAGCCCAACTAACAAAAGGTGGAAATCTCATGAAACCTGACATAGAGTTCATAGCAAAGTGGGTTTGAGATGCATGGAAAGACATTTCAGAAGACATGGTGCGACGTGCCTTCCAGAAATGTAGTATTAGTAATGCTATGCATGGCAGTGAAGACTGCGCTTTGTATGAAAATGACAGCAGTGATGGTGATGACAGCGATCTCAGTGAGGACAGAGTCTATGATGACTTCACACCAGCTGAAGCTCTGCATTGGGATATGGATGATGATGAGGAGTCCAATTTTGAAGGATTTTAACTCTTTACATTTTAGCTTGGTTGCTGATTGAGCTCAGGGAGTTCATTGTTGATACCTTATTGTTTTTGTTGAACCTATTTTCCACTTACTGTGCTGGTTTACTAATGTTAAATGACTTGCTGTCCTTTTATTTATGTTTTTTATTTAAAATAAATATTTAAATACATTACCCCACTGATGTCTCAATGTTTAGTAATTTTATTTTCATTTGTTTTGATTATTGAAACTCACCAATAGCTTCTGCATTTTCCACCCTAGGCTTATACTCGAGTCAATCAGTTTTTCTGGTTTCCCAGGTAATCATTAGGTACCTCGGCTTATACTTGGGTCGGCTTATATTCGAGTACATACAGTAATTAATTAGGAGGTAAGGAATGAGAAATTGCTTCTACATATATGATTCCAAATAAATATAAAAGGAATGATGGATTTAATTGGCATTTAGCAACAAACAAAGTAGTACTGCTTCATGCAATAATCATTAGTGGATGCTAAAATGGGAAGGAAAGTATGATGAGAAACAGTGATTTTCAAGCAGGGCTTCAAAAACCAGTTCTTTCAAGCTCATTTATACACGGGTCAGTGGTTTGAAGAAACCAAACTTTTTTTTTTTTAAATTGGGGTAGAACCAGAATGATAACCAGAACAAGAAGTATTACTATTTAAAATGTTGCTAGAAACTCAATCTCCCTTTTCGAAAACAAGGACAGTATACATGTTGCATAGCAATCAAATCTCTTGCCCAAAGTATTTAGTATGTTGAGCAGAGTCGGAAACAGGAGCAGCTAAAAGATGGTGGCCAATCACTACCCTGTGATGAGTGTTGTTCTCCACAGTCCTGCCAAGAATCCACGCTCATGCATCAGACTCATGAAAGGACTCATTTTACTCTTCTCAGCTTCACATTGCAGGTCTTCAACCTGTAATTATTTCCACTTTGGCTCTCCTTCTGGATCACTCAAAAATTTTAAATCCTCATGTTTTCTGTTTCATTGGCTATCACAGAATTGGTTTGAAGCCATGTGAAGATCTAGTGACGTCTCCTCAACAAGATACATATTTAAAGGGAAAAGGGAAAAAATTAGTAACTTTGCCATGGGGAAACTGACATGCATCACCTTAATGAAAAGATCATAAATATAACCAAGATTGGAATATACTGATATAAAGGCAGCTACTGGGGATGCACTGAAGACACATCGTCTATGGCACTACCTACCAAAAATGCATGATCAAAATCTAACCACAGGGAAACACCAGTCAATGAAGAGCAGTCCACAGAATGTCTACATCACAAAAGAGACTCAGATAAAAGCACACTAAAGAGACAGGACAACTAAATGTCACTCAGAACCTATGCTGTACCACAGAGAAGGAAGGAGGGGAGGGAGGGAGGGAGGGAAACAAAGAATACATTAATGGGATAAATGGCACAAGCTAAATACCTTAACAATTACACTGGGTTTTTTAAAAATGTATACTTGCTTTTAGGAAATACACACTAATGTAAGAAAGAGAATATAACTAATAGTCTCTACTAGTCAAGAGCAAAGGACAAAGAAATCAAAGTCTCAGAAAGGAAACTAATCAGAACAGTAGCCTGTGCTTGACTAGCACTGCTGATTGTGTTAAGTGAGCCAAATAGAATGGGCCCTAATTTTAAATATATAACATCTTGATATATAAAGTGTGTAGTGTTTTGTAAGCTATGCAACAAAAAAAACACAGAAATCCAATTCTTTAAAAGTCCAGACTTGGACCACGTGAGACTACCAGGTTCCCTGAAATTACCAACCTGAGATACTCTTAAACCCTGAATCAAAACTATGCCAAGATCACCTCCTTGTGAAGTAACATATTGGCCCAGTGAATAAAGAGTATTACCCCTAAGTAAGGTCGCTCATTCACTGCCATTGGGTCCATTAGGACTCAGAGAAACCCTATAGGACAGCATACAACTGCCCCTGTGGGTTTCCAAGACTATAACTCTTTCTCAGAGTACAAAGCCTCATCTTTCTCCCATGGAGCAGTTGGTAGTTTCGAACTGCTGACCTATGGTTAGCAGCCCCAATGCATAACCTTTATGCCACAAGGGCTCCTGACATAAATAAGGTGACCCCATTAAAAAATTAAGTTGCATGAACTCAAGTAGTGAAACCCCAAGACTATACCCCTTAGTTCCACTAACCCTCTAGAAATGAAATCACCCCCAATTTCAGCCAACAACAGACAGGTCTCTAAGGGAACAGGAACGCTAGTAAGGTGCACACACCTTAGAATAATCAGCCATTTGAGATCAAAAGAGCAGCATTTACCCACAACGTACCACATGTACTCGTGTATACGTGGAGATTTTCAGGATTATTTTGCAGTTTTGTGGTAAAATTAGGTGCCTCAGTTGATATTCGGGTCAGCTTATATGCAAGTACACACAATATAGAAGGTTTAGGAAAGAAAATAAGAAACACAGGGAACAAGTGGGATTGCAATGAATACGATGAAATAAACTGTGTATGATTATTGAACGCAAAACGAATAAGCTCTGTCAACCTTCACCCAGTTTACAATGAGAACAGGGGGGCAAGTAACCCTGTGCAATGAATACTACGCTCCCTTAAATAATCAAATACATGTGACCAAATCCGTCCACATTTACCCTAAAACAAAGATGCTTAGAAAGGGCAAGGAAAGCTAAACTAATGGAAGCTGACCTAACAGAAAGGAAATGATGAGAACATGAACACACTGTGGAAGATATAACCAACATAATGCACCAATGCACGCTAACAACTGTTAAATGGGAGCATAGCTATTCAACTTTCACACACACATAATAAAATCTTTTTAATAGTTGCCCTGTAGAGGAGAAATAAGATTGAAAAGCCGTGACCTAATTTTAACTCTACAAAGTGTGTTTTTTATAGTGACCCTATACATTTTTAATTTTAAATAATTTCTAGACGAAGTAATGAGGAGAGATTCTAAATTAGATAACCACCTAAACCAGTTATCAGGAAAAAAAATCAATCAACTCCAGCTCATGGCTATCTCATCTGAGTCAGGGCAGAAAACCTGTGGTCCACAGGTTTTCAAAAACTAGTGTCTTTCTTTCAATACTCTGGCAAAAGTTGAATCTCCAACCTTTTCAATTATCAGCTCCGCCTAGGAACCATTAAGCGAGAGTGAAAATTAGAAAAAGGGTAACTCAAATAATAGCAAGACACCAGCATAACCATGAAAGCCTGCAGAACAAGTGAGGTTGGCTGGAAACTTCAGTCTGCGAGGAGACTCCCAGTGAGCGCTCTAGGAAAAACACATTGCCTCCAACAACGGGGAGAATAAAATATTCCATGGCTGCACTAACCGCCACCAGATACATTGGTTATTCTGCACCTAAAGGTGGCTAGTCCGCTGTGAATTCCAAAGACTTTGTAGGATGAGAAGAACAGCGAATAGCTCATTAACATTTTTATGTAAGTATTTTTTTAAACTGTTATCCAGTTTACCTGTGACTCATAGCAACCCAATTGGACAGAGTAGAAATGCCCCCAAAAGGCTTCCAAGGCACAGCAGCCCGTGGGTGCGAGGTGCCACACTTTCAGTTAGCAGCCGGGGGAATGTTTGAAGCATGGCACCACCAGGACTCCTTCGTGTTATGATGATTGCAGAAAGAAATGCATTTTGGAAGTCCTGGACTAGATAAACTGTATTATTAAAATTGATTGTAATGGTTTCTCTTTCTTTTTTTTAATATTGCTCTAAGAAAATTTGGGGCAGTAGCTATTCTTTGGTAGAATCCTCCCTTTCCAAGCAGGGCCCCAGGTTTGAGTCTCTGCCTATGTCCCTCATGGACAGTCACCACCCATCTTTCAGCAAAGGCTTGAGTGTTGCCATGATCTAGAGCAGGTTTCAGGTGAGCTTCCAGACACACAGACTATCTTCTTCAGAAAATCATTCAATGAAAATCGTATGGATCAGAGTAGTCTATTCTCAACAAATCATGGAGAGGTCACAACTTCAAGTGGTACATGGGTTGCCATGATATGAATCTGATTTGATGGCCATTAATAGCATCTGCATTCTTTAATTAAATTATCATTGGATGTGTAGTTCACATACTATTTCTTTTAGACAGTGCTAATGTAGAAATTTTTGATAAAACATTCAACGTATTGCACAATATCAGATTCTATTAGGAGATACCATTTACTTAAGACAAACCATTTCAAAATAAGACTCTGGTCCTTATGAACGATATTCAATTCCATACTTCTTAAATAAAAGCATTGTTTTTTCAACCACGTATATATCTATATCTATATGTGTATATATATATATATATATATCAACACCATATGTGATTTAACTTTTCCACGTTAGATTCCATATACAATGTAATGTCCTTATTTTACAAGGCAAAAAACTAATACTTGTTCAATCCTAAAGAGAAAAATTTTTGCATGAAAAAAATTAAAAACATGACATTGCTTTGTCATAACTCACACTGTCCGATGTCTCTTTTCACCCATTTTTCTGTTGTCCGTCCCCCAGGGAGGTTATATATATGCTTGCTTGTCATCGATTCCCCCTTCCCACCCCACCCTCATCCATCCTCCTGGTATCACCACTCTTAGCACTGGTCCTGAAGGAATCATCCATCCTAGATTTCCTGTGTTTCCAGTTCCTTTCTGTACCAGTGTACATCCTCTGGTCTAGCCAGATTTGTAAGGTAGAACTGGGATTATGATAGTTGGGGGGGAGGAAGCATTTAAGAACTAGAGGAAAGTTGTATGTTTCACAGTTGCTACACTGCGTATAATTTATAAATCATCAAGGGTTCATGAGGGAGGGAGGAATGGGGAGAGGGGGGGAAATAAAGATATGATACCAAGGGCTAAAGCAGAAAGCAAATGTTTTGAGGATGATGATGGCAACAAACGTACAAATGTGCTTGATATAATCTATGTATGGATTGTTATTGAGCTTTAAGAGTCCCTAATAAAATGATTTTTTTTTAAAAAAACATGACATTGTTTGCGAGGCGTAAAGTGAAAACAGATGCGTATGAACTGACCTATAAGTGCGGTTTACCCATACAATAGAAAGTCTCACAAAATGAATACGTTACTGATAAAAGCTACCACCTGGATGAATTGGGAAACATGAAGTCAGACACATTCTCTATTTATATAAAACATACACAACGGGTAAATCTACGCCAAAAGGAGATTAGTGGTTGCCTGGGTCTGAGGAACAGAGGGAATGAAATGAGAATTGTTGCTAATGGGTTGGAGATTGGGCAGAGGAAGTTTGAGAGGAAAATGGTAAATAATTTACTGTGGTAATAGTTACACAACTCTGTGAATCTAAGGCTTTATATTCCCATAGAGAACTATAGTCTGGGAAACCCACAGGGGCAGTTCTACCCTGTCCTACAGGGTCACTGTGAGTTGGAATCAACTCAAGGACAGAGAGTTACTAAATTGCATACATTAAACAAATGAGCTGTAGGTATATAAACTATACCTCAAGCTTGATGGTTTAAGTAAAGTGAAAAAAACCCAGAAAAATCAATATGAAATTTCATAGTAATCTTACTGAGAACACTCTGAGGTCTTTCCTTTATTTTGATAGTCCATTATACACTGAATAAGATGGTTATTTTCATCCAACATCTGAAATAAAATGAAAAAATAGTTTATTACAAGTTTAATACATCAAGTAAAATAAAAACTAGAAAATTGGGAGGTAGGGGGATAATTAATGTATTTTAAAAGAACTTTAGAGTATAAAGATACCCTAACAATATCCTGTTATCCCAAAGGAATCAATACACAAAATTTTAAAAACATTAAACATGGTAATACAAAAATTAAATTTCCTTAATATTACTTTTCATTAAATATTGCTATCAGCTGCTGCAACATATACATATTACATGTGTGTTATAAAGCAAATACACATGTAACATATATTTTAATTCATTTTAATAACTTATAGGAAGATGAATGAATTCCATTTTATCATACCAAATATTATATACTAAACTTTTAAAAATCTACTGAAAAAATAACAAAATGTACTGTAAGTACAACACTTTCAAAGTTTATTTTTTTCCTTCAGATTTCTTGAAACACTATACCTATGAAAAAGCCGAATCCACTCGGGCCTTTCATCTTCTTAATATGTAGTTCACCACAGAAAATGGTTATCTTACACCTTAGGATGAGAGCTTGTTAAATCCACAATTCTTTTAATAACTCTATTCCAAGATTCTCGAATACTTAATTCTCCTTGTCATATGAGAAGATTTAGCTAGTTATGACAAGTTAAGAGACAAAGTAAGCTTTGCATCACATGCATGAAAAATTCCATCTAGGAGGTATGACTTTATTTAAGGGTATGACTTTATTTAAGGTATGACTTTATTTAACTCATCCACGTGAAGAGGCATTGAGGAAATGGTCCTATCTGGAAAGCCAGTTCATTTCAGTACCAGCTTTACTACCAGAATGATACACTTAACTTCCTAAACTCATTTTTCTGTAAAATAAGGGGCTAAAAATAGTATTTCTTGTAAACTTCCAGATACCCATCAATGAAAAACCGAGGTAGAACAAAACACCATAATCATTCTCTCACAATAATAGGTAGTAACTCTCTTAATAAGTAAGATCTATTTAACCTTAACTTTTTCTACATGTATGTCTTCACTTGCTAGAAAAAATATTAATATGCTCATCTAATAACTACAGTTATGTCTTACATAGAATTCTAGGATGTTCCCCAAAAGTTGCCCCTACTACAACGCATTACTAACAACTTCACAATTTATCTTTTCAGTGTATTCCTCAACCTAACATATTTCACCTTTACAAACCAATCCCTCACATTGTAGAAAACGACAATTCGAAATCCATTTTGTCTTCTCATCTAAGGATGAAAAATAAATGATCGACATCTTTAAATGAAAAAAAATATCGTTTAATGTATAGATTGTAACAAGAGTTGAAAGAGCCCCCAATAAAATAATTTTTTAAACTCTCTTTTAAAAGAGAAATTTATAGGAAAAACCTGTAAAATTTATTGGGAAAAAAATCTAGAAAAACTCAGACCTTCTACATCCCTGAAAGAAAAAGAAATGGGAATTCCTTCAGATACAGGATGTGCGTATGTGTATGCGCACGTGTCTGCCGGGCTGCAGACTTAGCCCTGTATTCGTTAAGGAGCCCTGCATTTCCATTCACAGCCAAATCGTTTATTCATAAACTAAAGCAACAGTTGGGCAAATGTCAAATGCCCAGCTACAAAGACCTGACAGTAAACAAAAGCCGATTAGCATACTATAATGCGGATACAATGTGTCCTGAGATACACTTTTCTTCTACTTTCATTCTCACTTCGGTGCTTAAGGCCAAGGTGAAAGTTATGGTAAGCTGCTAATTTTCAGTAGTAATGTGTCTGGCTGGCTGAATTAAATTTAGAATGCTGCCTCGGTCATAGGTAACCAGGGGCAGAGCACAATAAAGAACCTTTGTGTCCCCAACTGGCGGCCACCCGACAGCGACAGTGGTCGCATTACCCATCCAAGGGGGACGCAGTTATTTGTCACAAATTAGCATTTGCCACGATTATCTTGAGTTTGTACCCCTAGACTGTATGCTCCATGTGGGCAAGGATCGTGCCCCGCCGAGGCAGCTTCAGCGACCCAAACGGGGACTCAGTATTTGCTCCTGATGCACCTCCGTCCAGAGGACTCCCAAGGGAACCCCGAAGTCCGCAGGCTCTCCCTCGAGGACCCCTCAGGTGCCCAGCGGCGGCCCCGGGGTTCTCCAGGGACCTCCCCAACTCGGTCGCAGTTTGGGGGGCGCGAGGGGCGGGGGTGCGATCAGTGTGCTGACTTTACCCCGGCCTCGGGCGACCCCAGGTCGGGACTGCAGAGCGGCGGCGGCGGCGACGCCAAAGTAACTCGGGAGCGAGGGGCAGGGGCGCGGGGGGCGCCGACCCCCAGGAACAGGCCGGCCCCGCCCGGCCCCGCCGCCGGGCGCACGCGCCCCGCCGCCCGAACGCCGCCCCATCCCCGGAGAAACCGGGCAGCGGCTCCGCGGGCTTTTGTGCCCGGAGGAAAGGGCCTAAGCGCGCGAGGACTCCGCCAGAAGCCGCGCTCGCCCAGTTCGCCGCGCACTCGGGGCTCGGCGGCTCGGCTCGCGGCTCCGGCTCCCGCACAACTGCTTCCCCGAAGGCCCGCCTCCGCCCCCGGCCCGGCCGACTCCCGCCGGCCCGGGCCCCGGCCCCGGCCGCTCCCAAAGACGGGGCGGCCGGCCCTGGCACCCCCGGCCCGCGAGGCTTCACCTTCTGAATGGCGGCGGGGGTGATCTCGCCCTTGCCTCGCTGCCTCGGGGCTGCGAACGCCACGGACATGTTGCCGCCGTCACCACTACCGCCGAGTCCCGAGCGCTCCGCGGGGACAGCAAACTGGGGAAAGACGCCGGCCTCCCCGGGCCGAACCACCTCGGGAAAGAACAGGGGGGAGGCTTCCATCCCGAACAGCCCGTCAGCCGGCCCGGGCCCAAGAAGAAAGCGGGGCCCGTGAACGTCTTCTCTCCGTTGGTCGCTGGCCACCGCGGGGACAGTGGAAACGCCCTAGTTCTGGAGCTTCCCTGCATCCCGCAAGCTCTTTTCCCCGCGCCTCCCCCGCGCTCTGGCGCCAATGGTAGCGTCGCGCCCCAGCCCCCCCTCCGCTCCAGCGATTCAGGAAATGGTCCCGCCGCCGCGGGCGGGCGAGCGAGGCCGGGCAGCCCCTGTCACAGGAAATGCGAGCGGCCCGGCCGGCCCGCCCCTCGCGCGCGCTGGCAACTGGCCTCCCTCCCCGGCGCGCCCGAGAGACCTGCCGACTGACTGCGTTCTGTGCTCTGCCCTCGACCTAGCTTCGTTTTCCCAACTCCCTTCTCACCCCACCCCCCGAGGGAAGTGGCCGCCCGGACCTGTCCGGGTCCTGGCCACCGGGCGAGGCGAGCATCCCGCGGAATCGGAAAGAGGGGACCTGGACCTCGGAGTTGGCTCAAACTTGGACAGCATCCCCCGAGATGAAGCAGAGATCGATGGGCTCCGTGGCCGCGGATTCGCTGGTTTAAACGGCTGGGCGACGCCCCAAACGCGCACCTCCAAGTCCACGGTCTCGCACTCACACAAAGTGTAGCTTAACTTACAGCTAGAAAGTGAACCTGACTCAAAATGAGGAACTCAAGGGCGATCGAGCAACTTGACTAGAGAGGCCAGAGGAAAGCATCACTTGGGACAAGCCCTTGGGCGAAGTGATTCCCACTGAAGCATTTGTAATTAATTTTTGAAACGGGGCACCTGCAAGGGCTCCTCTTTAAAGGTATATTTCGTTGTTGTTAGTTGCCCTGGAGTTCATTCCAACTAATGGAGACTCAAAAGTGTGCAGAATAGAATTGTTCCTTAGCGTTTTCAAGGCTCTGACCTTTCAGGGTCAGATAAGCAGTGTTGTCTTGACACACGGAGTTATGGAAACAGCTTTTGCCATTTAGCCACTGTTGAGAGGATTCTGACTCATGGGGACCCTACAGGACAGTGCCATAAGATTACCCAGGCTATAATCGTGATGAAAGCCGACTGCCATATCTTTCTCCCTGCCAAGGAGGCTAGTGTGCAACACCCGGTGGGGTTCTACCTGGGACTCCATCTGTATTTCACCAAATGGTCAACAATGGCTTAGCGATTCAAACCCCAGTAACCAAATATTTAACAACTTGACCGCTGCCCTGATCTAATGATTTGTAAATTAGGTCGAATGTGCCAAGCTTCAAGTCAACAGTGGGGGTAAAAAACGTTTTCAAGTTATGGAAGCAACAAAAGTAAATGTGAATAATACGTTGCTGTAGTTGGTTTTTACTCTGTCAACGCGAACGTTCACAGGGGTCGCTATGAGTTGAAATCATCGTAACAGCAAGAAGTTTGATTCTTGGGTTTATAACCTAGAAGACAATTTTATGTAAAATATTAATGTGGCTCAAAAACCAGCCCTTCAATTTATTATACAGAATAAACTTAAAAATTATATTTTTAAACATTTCCAATAGATGTTCTTTACAAAAGTTATGAGTTTCATTAATTCAACAAGTACTCAGTTTGTGCTAGGCTCTAAAATAACCACCTATCAAACAAGTCCACACAACTTCGACATAGAATTTGCTTTCAAAGAACGAATATTCTATTAGGGCTGACAGAAGCATAAAAGTATATATATACATATATATAGGCACACTTAAATGTATATATATGACTTTACACACACACATATATATATTTACTTATGGAAGAAACTTGGTGCCTATTCTGAAATTAATAGAAATTCTTCTTAATTTTTATATGATTACATTAAATTCAAATATACCAGAATACTTCAAGGGTTAAAAAAGCAGAGAATTACATTTATAAATATATATATGTACGACTTTACAAACATCCATCTTTCATAGGATATATATGGGTAAATGATTTTACATATGTTCATATATATGTATATATACTTTCTATGTCTATAAAGTCCTATGAAACACAAGATATTGAGAGAGACTAGCAGGAGTGAAGATGGGAAGTTCTCAGGATTATCATTAAACTAAGACTAAAGGATGGAAAGACCCAGTATACCCTAAGAATAAGGGGAAGATAACTAATAACTCTAGCAATGAGTATAATTATTCTAATAAATTTAATTCTGTACTACCCAAACTCTTGAAGAAGGAAATCTGGTATATTTGAATTTAGTATAATATCAAATTGGAAAGAATTTCTATTGATTTCAGAAAAAAAACAAGTCTCTTCCATCACCATTTGTCCAATACCAGCTGTCTTTGACTGGATTCTCTAGAGAAGCAAAACCACTGAAACTTACCTATGTATATATACAGAGAGGAGTATATCAAGGAAACAGCTCACATAGTTGTAGAGGTGGGAAAGTTCCAAGTTAATGGGCCAGATGTCAGGCTGGAGGCTTCTCCTGACTCACACAGCTACAGGGGCTGACAAACCCAAGATCACCAGGTCATAGGCAGACTTCTGGCTGCAGAGGCAATAAGATCCAAAGCTAGCAAATATGATGATAGGCTGCTGACAATTCCCAGTATCAGCAAGCAATACAGCATGCCGCTGTTATTAAATTTGGCTCAAGTCCAAAGAACCAGAGGTTAGATGATGAGCCAGCTGTAGAATCAAGACCTACCCAAAGTAAGGAAGCTTCTCCACCGCGTCTTATTGGAAGCAGCCCACACCCTTAGGGAGATCTCATTATGGAGATTGCTGGGCCTTAACTGCCAGCAATCCTGAGAATCCTGGCTCAGCCAAGTTGACACAAACCTTTAACTATCACCTTTGGTATCCTTCATTCTGTCTTGATGTCTAAGTTGAGTTCCTTTGAGCAATTTTTTCACTAGGAAAAATTTTACCACCCCAGAACAGTCCACTTTGCTTTTTTCAAGCCAATATGAAAAATAAAATTTCCCGGACTTTTTGTGTCCTTTTAAATTACAAAATGAAAAAAAATAAAAAATAAAATAAATTACAAAATGAACCAATAGGTAAAATACCTTTCCTCTTATTGGATTACCTGTAACACAAAAACTGCTTTTAAAACAAGCAAACAAGACAGTTGCTGTGTAATCGATTCTGGCTCACGGCAACCCCATGTGTGCAAGAAACTGTGTTCCACGGGGTTGAGAATGCTCTGACCTTTCATAACAAATCACCAAGCCTTTCTCCAGAGATACTGCTGGCTGGATTTGAGCCAATAGCCTTTCTTTAGTTGAGTGCATCATTATTTGTACCATCCAGGACTCTGACAGGAACTATCAGCGTAGATCGCATATCTGCTTACAATATGCCTCCAAAGTCAAGGTCTATATGATATTTACATTTTTAAGAGCAACATGAATCAGTGAGGGCATTCATCTATATTTCTATATTCCAGCTTTAAAAAATTCCAAGCAGGACTTTTTTTCCAGAAATGTCTCTAGTGTTCCTCTTTTGTTCAAATGAGATTTTACCAACACCATGAATGGAATTCAACTGGGAACATTGCACAAGTTCCCCTGAGGAATTTATTCCTTGCAGGAGTGGGTGACCTTATCCTGTCAAAGGCTATTTGGATATTTATAACATCTTAATTGAACAGGAGCTAAAGCAAATGGCAGAAATTATGAAGTCAAAGAACTGAATAGAAAATTTGAAAGCCAGCTCATGAAGGCAAAGTAAAATATTATGAAATGTGCAAAGAGACCTAGAGTTAGAAAACCAAAAAGAAAGAACACACTCAACCTATCTAAAACTGAAAGACCTCAAGAAAAATTCAAGCCTCAAGCTGCAATATTTTCAGATTCTATGGACAAATGTTGCCTAATGCAGTAAACATCAAAAGAAGATGCAAAAGAGTCCACAGAGTCACTGCACCAAAAAGAACTAGTCAACATTCCACCATTTCAGGAGGTAACAACTGAGCAAGAACCAATGGTATTGGAAAAATGGAAAGAAATTCAGCTTCACTGAAGGCATTAACCAAAAACAAGACTCCAGGAATTGGTTGACTACTCAGTGAAAAATTTCAACAGGCTGATGAAGCACTGCGAGCACTCAGTCATCAATTTAGAAGACAGCTACTTGGCCAATTGACTGGAAGAGATCCATACTGAGATCCACCATTCCAAAGAAAGGTGACCAACAAAATGCTCAAATTATAGGACAATATCATTAATATCACACGCAAGTCAAATTTTACTGAAGATCACCCAACAATGGTTGCAGCAGTATATTGATGGAGCTACCAGAGGTTCAGGGAAGATTCAGAAGAGGATGAGGAACAAGGGATAATATCATTGCTGATGGCAGATGAAACTTTGCTGAAAGCAGAGACTACCAGAAAGGTGTTTATTTGCTTGTATTTTATTGAAAAACTAAGGCATTCAACTGTGTGGATCATGAAAAAAAATAACTATGAATAACCAGAAGAATGAGAATTTCAGAACATTTCATTGTGCAGCTTGCAGACAAAACAAGGAAATACTTCATGGTTTAAAAGTAGGGAAAGTGTGTGTCAGAGTGTATCCTCTCACTAATTTATTCAACTTTATGCTGTGTAAATCCTCAGAGAAACCAGATTATATGATGGAAGTGTGTTAGGGTTCTCTAGAGAAACAAAACCAGGACACTTATAATTTTATATATATGAATAGATATATACAACAGGAAGGAATATAAAAGCTATTAGCCAACACAGCAGTACAAAGGGCTCAGTTCAACTCACTTTGATGGAACAGTTAATATTCTGGAAGTCCTTCAACTGATGAAGGCCACTGGATCCAAGGTCAAGGAAGCAGATGGCTGAGTCTCCCATAGGGCAATGCAGGCAGTCCAGTCACAGGCAGCAAACAACAGGGTGGGTGACCACCAGTCAGGAAGATGACAAGGTCTGACAGTCCCAAACTCAAAGATGTATACACCAGCAGCTGGCAAAGCAGGGCTCGAAGGAATCTCTAGCTCTAGTGACACCATCCACAGGTTGGCATCCCACAAGTACTGTACCTCATGAGTCGAGGCAGAGAACTAGTCGCCGCACACTGATCCAATCACCAGAGAGCAAGAGAGAGAGGAGGGGCTCGCCGATCCATTTATCTCTCTGCCTTCCACTCAAACTGTGACCTTATTATTCCCACACGTTCTTATTGGCCAGGTTGGCACAATAAACCTAGCTAACACAGGAGGCTTTCAAAATTTAGGAGCCCTTTTGGAAATGATGATGGCAACATACATACAAATTGATTAATACAACCGATGTATGGATTGTTAAAATATCTGTAGGAGCCTCCAATAAAATGATTTCTTAAATTTTTTTCAATTAAAAAACCCCGATATGGGGGAAAGATAACTAACCTATGACATCATTTTCTTCTTCACTTATATTTCTTAAGAGAGAGGAAGCTAAAGCACAGACTGAGTGATAGCAAGAGTGAGAGGGAAAGAGTACTGGAATCCCCAGCATTTAGTTAAGAAAGAAATGGAGCTCGGATAGGAAGAAAGAAGTACATCTGGGAAATAATTCTGGTGGCTTTAAAATGAGGTATCTGAGTATCTAGGAAAATCAGTCCCATTATTTAGACTAGTCTTTGACACATATAAAAATAAACTTAAGGTTAAGATGTTTCCCTATGTATTACTGGCTACACAAAGCATTTGAGTATACAAATCATAACAAATTCTGAATAATGTTGACAAATAAATGATGTAAGAGTTAAGATTTTGTGTCATCTTGGCTGGGCCTAGATTCTTAGTGACTTAATATTTAAGAGCTAATAGTCCCCCATAATGAGACATAACACAATATATGGAAAGGTTTGCTTTTTATTGGGTCTGAAGCCTGCATCTGGCCCATCATCTGAGCTGTGGTTTTTTGGACTTGAGACAGAAGCCTACCATGTTGCCTGCTGATCCTGGCAATCAGTAGCAGCATGCCATTTTACCTGTCAACCATGAATTCATTCAACCCTGCAGCCAGAAGCCTACCATTTGATGTGCTAATCTTGGGTTATCAGCCCTTGAAGCTTCTTAAGTCAAGAGATGTCTCCAGTCTGACATTGGGCCAACGCACCAGAAACGTGTCCATTTCCTTGATACAAACCTCTTTCTCTCTGTACATACATGTGTGCATGGGCAAGCATTCCTCAAGCACTCTTCGCCATCCTCAATCTGTATGCTTAGCAAATAATCCAGGAACTGATGTATTTGGATGACAATGTTGGCAATGTGTATTGAAAGTACCATGGACTGCCAGAAGAACAAACAAATCTGTCTTGGAAGAAGTACAGCCAGATTGCTCTATGAAAGCAAGGATGATGAGATTTCATCTCATATTTTTTGGACATGTTATCAAAAGAGAGCAGCCCCTGAAAAAGGACATCATGCTTGGTAAAGTGAAAGGGAAACAAAAAGAGGAATGCCCTCAGTGAGACAGTGGAGGCAACAATGGACTCCAACATGATCATGGTCGTGACGATGGTGCCAGACTGGGCAGTGTTTTGTTCTGGAGATGAGCCAGTCAGGGTGCAGTGTAGCAATGATGAAACATACAACTTTCCTCTAGTTCCTAAATGCTTCCTCCCACCACTATCATGATCCCAATTCTACCTTACAAATCTGACTAGACCAGAGGATGTACACTGGTACAGATCAGAGCTGGAAACACAGGGAATCCAGGACAGATAACCCCCTCAGGACCAATAGTGAGAGATGTGATACCAGGAGGGGAAGGGGAAGGTGGGGGAGACAGGGGGAGCAAATCACAGGATCAACATATAACCCCCTCCCTAGGGAATAGACAACAGAAAAGTGGGTGAAGGGAGTCATGTAAGACATGACAAAATAATAATAATTTATAATTTATCAAGTGTTCGTGAGGAGGGAGGATGGGGAAGGGAGGGGGGAAATGTGGAGCTGTTAAGGGCTCAAGTAGAAAGCAAATGTTTTGAGAATGATGTTGGCAACAAATGTACAAATGTGCGTGACACAATGGATGTATATATTGATTGTGATAAGAGATAAAAAGATTTTTTTTTAAGCAAAAGGGAAGAAATTTATTGGAGCCCATACAGGAAACCCTAGAGGGGCCCAGCATACCTACTGTGTAGGCATGTCGAGCAAAGGGTCACACCATTCATTATATCCCCATGTCCCAGAGGGACTCCCCTTGAGCTGAGCCCCAAAGCCCCAGGACTGGCTGGGAGAGGGGATAAAAAGATTTTTTTTAAAGAAAGGGTCACATTGAATCAAAGCAAACTCAAGGCACCAATAGCAACAATATATGTGCTTCATTGATTTTCCTTCGCTAGAGAACTCAGCCTAAGACAAATAGGGAATTCTACGATTCCACAACTCTACTTCGTTGTGCTCTTGGGATACCGGGACATGGATTAATAAGCAGTCACTCAAACAAAAGCAGGGGAAATTGTGTCCTTTAAGTTGGAAAAGGTACACAGGGGGGTTACATCTGTTCACGGTAGTCATGTGAGCTCTGTGCTGAACAGACCAGGACTTTGGGCATGACATCCAGAGAGAAAAACTCTGGAAAAGGCAGCATGGTAAAGTGAGGGTCATTGGAAGGAAGGGACGCCCTCAGAAAGAAGCAGTGACCACATTGCCACGTACTGCGTATCCTAAAGGTGACAGAGGACTGGCACACATAAGAAGCTGTGTTGGGACTCCCTGACAACCAACAACAAAAGGTTGTTTGGTGTGTATGTGTGTCTTTTTAAAATCATCTTAATACAGACATATATATAGTGGCTCCTAATATATAAATTAGTCTACATAACCTACTCATTATTCATACTAATGATTTTAAGTAGGGCTCATTTACTAAAAAACAAACAGCAACATAGCAATTATCTCTGCCTGATTTTCAAGTGTTTTACATGAATTTATTGGAATTCCTTAAATGTATTCCATGGGACTGATAAAGTGAACTACCCCAGGCATATGCACCATAGTTAGTAAAAGTATATAACCCTGACACTAAAAATTTTGTTAAACTACAAAACATATATCATGCATGTGAAGATCATAGAAATTACTTTCATGTAAGTATTTCTTTATAGCCTATTGTCTTATAATTAATAAACTATGTGTACTATCAGATTTAATGACACTCTATGCCCGCCGTGTTGCCATAAATTCTTAGAATTCATTGGAAGGCTGAGACCAAGCCTGTCTGCATCTAATTGGGCCCAGAGCAAAACCCCTCAGGTAATATCTTTCAAAATAGTTCTGCTCCCTGTCTCCCTAGCATTTGATGAGTCATTTTTGAGTTGTGGTTTCCACAGATTTCAAGACTATAAGGAGAGCAGCATACATCTTTGTATATAATCATTCTTCCCGGAAAGAACAAATTACCTTTCCCAATTCTCCATGAAAAACTTTATTTTCAATACTCCAGCAGATTTCATAAAAAGTAAACTATAGCAACATGTGCACAGGCATTTTCATCTCTGCGTACAGCATCAAACATTGAATGTATTAAGGATGAGCTAAATCTATTGCCTTTTAGAGTTTGGTGATAAAGTACTGGGTTGCTTTTAAAAACTAGTTTTTTTATTTAATGCCCTGTTGTAATTGTCAGGTGTCATTGAGTGGGTTTCTACTCATGGCAGCCCTGTGTAGAACACAATGAAACATTGCCCAACCTGTGCTTCTCAACTGCTGCTATGTGTGAGCCCATGATACAGCCACTGTGTTGATCTGTCTTGTGAAAGGTCTTCCCTTGTTTCGCTTCCCCTCTACTTCAGCAAGCATAAGGTCAGAAGTACATGAGATGAAGTCTCATGATCCTTGCCTCTAAGGAGCATTCTGGCTGTACTTCTTCCAAGACAGACATGTTTGTTCTTTTGGCAGTCCAGGGTACCTTCAAAATTCTTCACCAGCAACATAATTCAAATGTATCAATTCTTCTCCAGTCTTCTTTACACAATGCTATGCTCTAGCCCAGTAATTTTCAACCTTCCTAATGCCGCCACCCTTTCATACAGTTCCTCATACCATATGGTTCCTCAACCATAAAATTATTGCCATTACTTTATTACTGTAATTTTGCTACCGTTATGAATTGTAATGTAAATATCCAATATGCAGGAAGTATTTCCACTGTTACAAATTGAACATAATTCAGGCATAGTGATTAATCACAAAACAATATGTAATTATGTATTGGGAAATATTTCTTTCCAATGACAAATCAATAGAATTTTGTCTTGAAGCATGGTGTGGCAAGGGTGACAGTCTTCACACCAGTACTCATATGTGGGCATATCTGCATGTGAACGGACCCACCTGTAGAAGGATAGAAGAATAATGTCTTGATTCCTACGACTAATAGAAATACATGTTTTCCGATGGTCATAGGTGACCCTTGTGAAAGCGTCATTCGAACTCCAAAAGGGTCGCAATCCACAGGTTGAGAACCACTGCTCTACTCAATATGAACTCACTAAAATATGCATAGGATTGGAGTTCCTACTTCTACCTCTCACAATGTTATATGAGGCAAGTCACTTCTGCATCTCCCTTGCCTTCCTCAAAAACAACTCTCTTAACTCAAAAAGCTATTCCAAATGATAAAGTGTTTAATTATTTATTTACAATTTATTATGTACCAGGCACTATGCTAAGTGATTATCTTACATTTGATTCTTTAATTACAGTCGTCTCCATTTTACTTGTTAAAATATGTCAAAACACATGGCTGGCCCCACTATGAGACATGATGCCCCTCAGTGACCAATGGCTCTACAGGGGACAGCACCGGAGACACAGTGTGGGAATTGCACCTGACCTGATCCCACCACACCGAGGCAAAGCACTTGGGGAGTGCAGCGGAACAGCAAGGAATGGAGCGGCAAGGTCCCCAGGGAATGGTGAAAGTGGACTTTGGGGCCAGGGCGTGGTGCCCCAACAGACTGTACTGGAAAACACTCCTAAGGGCCAACAAACTATCCTTAAACTAACTACAAGCTTTTCTTTCTTGATGTGTTTTGTTTTGTTCTTTGTCAATGGTTTGTTGTTATTTTGTTGTCTGGTTGTATACTGTTGCTTTGTTTTCCTCTGTCTTGTTTTCGTGCATGTTATTATCTGCACAGGTCTGTCTAAATAAGACAGTCTGGATGAACTATCTGGAGGAAAAACAAGGGGACCAACAGTTCCGGGGGGACTTGGGTTAGGGGAATGTGGGGGGTGGGAAGGAAGTGGTGTTAACAAACCCAGGGACAAGGGAACAACAGGGGACCCAAATTGGTGGTAAGGGGGAAGTGCAAGCCTGGTAGGGAATGATCAAGGGTAAGGTTACGTAAAGAAGAGGTATAGCTGTAACCCAGGTGGGGACGGAGCATGATAGTGGGGCAAGAGGAAAGTCAAGGAAAATAGAGGAAAGAGCTAGGAGGCAAAGGGCATTTATAGAGGTCTAGACAAAGACATGTACATGCATATATATATATATATATATATATATATATATATATATATATATATATATATATATATATGGAAATAGATCTATGTGTCTCTATAGGTTTAGCATTAAGATGGCGGAAGGACCTTGGGCCAGTACTCAAGCACTCCCTCAAAGCATGAATACTTTCTTTTATTAAATTGGCACTCTATGATGCTCACCCTCTTGACACAACTGCTGAAGAAGCCAAAGCGGGTGATCAAGTAAATGTCATGAAGAAAGCTGATGGTGCCCGGCTATCAAAAGAGATAGTGTCTGGGGTCTTAAAGGCTTGAAGCTAAATAAGCGGCCATCTAGCTCAGAAGCAACAAAACCCACATGGAAGAACACACCAGCCTGTGTGATCACGTGGTCCCGAAGGGATCAGTTATCAGGCATCAAAGAACAAAAAATCATATCGTTGGGTGCACACCTCCATGATATGATCGCTGAGGACAAATGGGTGTATAAGCAAATGTGGCGAAGAAAGCTGATGGTGCCCAGCTATCAAAAGGTATAGTGTCTGGGGTCTTAAAGGCTTGAAGGTAAACAAGCGACCATCTAGCTCAGAAGCAACAAAGCCCACATGGAATAAGCACACCAGCCTGTGCAATCACGAGGTGTCGAAGGGATCAGGTATAAGGCATCATCAGAAAAAAAAACTGACCATAGTGAATGAAGGGGAAAGTGCAGAGTGGAGACCCAAAGCCCATTTGTCAGCCGCTGGAGATCCCCTTGCAAAGGGGTCTAGGGGAGGAGTTGAGTCAGTCAGGGTGAGATATAGCACCGATTAAGAATACAACTTTCCTCCAGTTCCTAAATGCTTCCTCCCCCACAACTATCATGATCTGAATTCTACCTTGCAAGTCTGGATAGAGCAGAGGATGTACACTGGTGCAGATAGGAGCTGGAGGCACAGGGAAACCAGGGTGGATGATACCTTCAGGACCGGGGTGTGAGGGTTGATACTGGGAGGGAAGAGGGTGAGTGGGTTGGAAAGAGATAACCGATTACAAGGATCTCCATGTGACCTCCTCCCTGGGGGATAGACAACAGAAAAGGGGGTGAAGAGACGCTGGATAGGGCAAGATATGACAAAATAATAATCTGTAAATTATCAAGGGCTTATGAGGGTGGGAGGAGTGGGGAGGGAGGGGAAAAAAAGAGGACCTGATGCAAAGGGCTAAGTGGAGAGCAAATGCTTTGAAAATGATTAGGGCAAAGAATGTAGAGATGTGCTTTATACAATTGATGTATGTATATGTATGGATTGTGATAAGAGTTGTATGAGCCCCTAATAAAATGTTTTTTAAAAAATATGTCAAAAAATATCAGATGTTATGAATTTCTAAGAAGTATAAGATCTTTACTTAACAATAAGACAAATAGGAACATATACACTTCAAAACTATACCAAACCCAACCAAGACCACCACTATTGAGTTTATTCTGACTCATAGTGACTATATAGCAGTGGTTCTCAACCTGTGGGTCATGACCCCTTTGGGTGTCGAACAACTATTTCACAAGGGTCGTCCAATTCATAACAGTAGCACAATTACAGTTATGAAGTAGCAACAAAAATAATTTTATGGTTCGGGGGGGTCACCGCAAAATGTATGAAAGGGTCGCGGCATTAGGAAGGTTGAAAACCACTGCTATATAGGGTTTCTGAGGCTGTCGATTCTTATTGGAAGAACCAGTCTCATCCTTCACCTGTAGAGTGGCTGGTGAATTTGAACTTGTGACCATGTAGAAATGAATACCAGACAAGCTCAATGCCAGTCTCAGTACTATCGAGTTGACTTCAACACATAGCGACCCTGCGTTAAGCCAGGTTGATTACGGAAACAAAGCCAGTGAGATTCACATAGGTGTAAGAGAGAGCATTATATCAGAAAGTAATTGCATATCAGGAAAACATCGCAGGCCAATCCAACTCAAGTCCATAAATCCAAAACTAGTCCATGAGTCCCTCTTCAGACTCAGAAAATCACATACAATGATGCAGAAAGCAGGAAGATAGCAGGCTGGTGGGTGAAAAGACTAATGGATCCAGTGGTGATGGAAGAATCATAGGGCTGGTGCAGGTCTCAGCATGCTCGTCAACAGGAAGGTGAGGTAGAGAGAGAGCACCCTTCTTAGAAGAAAGCTACATCCACAAGGAGGTACCATCAGGCTGGGACCTGATTGATAGTCCACTCCTACACTTTTACATCCTTTGAAACGATGCAACTAGCACACAGAGACCCTGTAGGACAGTGCAGAATTACCCCTAGAGGTTTCCGAGACTGTAAAGCTTTAAAGGAATAGAATGCCTCATCTTTCTCCTGACAATGCTACCCAAAATGTGCTACAGTCTAATCTATTCTTGAGGAATTTTCTGGCCACATTTATAGATCAAATGTTTGTTCTTTATGTTGCCCTTTCCCCCATTTGACATTTTCTCTTCCCTTAAGCATGATATGAAATTAGCATGCCTTCAGTAAAAAAAAATACAAAACTGTTCTTAAAGTCATTCACAATACGTAGAATTCACAATACCTAGTAACTGATTTTCCTATGAATGGGTGTGGTTGGCAGAATAGTAGCCCACAAAGATGGCCGCCTCCTAATCCATGGACCCTTTGCATACTTTAGGTTCTGTAACTGAGAGGAACTAAGGGTGCAGCTAAAATTAGCTAACGTGTCGATGGAGTCCATCTTGTGCCATGGTCAACCACTTGGTTGCTGCTTGAAAGGGCAGTGCTCCAAACCCAGAAGATGCCCCCTGACATAAATGTGGGGTACACACTGCTCTCATCAAGATTGACAGCTTTGGAAATCCCACGGACTCTACTTGCCCTGTAGCATAGTGAGGAGTCACAATCAACTTGAAGGCAGAGGGCAAGAGCTGACTTTATGTCGAGTGTCCCGGTGCAGTCACAGGGATCCTTCCATGAGAAAGAAGAAAGCAGAAGAGGAGAACCTATGGCAACGTAGGGAAGATTCTGCTTGAGATCGCTGGCTTGGAAACTGGTGGAAGGAATGGGATGAGCAATGAAAGCTGGAAAGAAAGGAAGCAGGCTTTCCCCTAGATCAGTGGTTCTCAACCTTCCTAAAACAGTTCCTCATGTTGTGGTGACCCCAACCATAAAATTATTTTTTCTTTTTTCCTAATTATTTTATTAGGGGCTCGTACAACCTTATCACAATCCATACATGCATCCATTGTGTCAAGCACATTTGCACATTCGTTGCCCTCATCATTCTCAAAACATTTGCTTTCTACTTGAGCCCTTGCTATCAGCTCATTTTTCCCCTCCCTCCCCACTCCCTCCCCATTGCCCGCTCCCTCATGAACCCTTGGTAATTCATAAATTATTATTATTTTGTCATATCTTTCACTGTGGGACATCTCCCTTCACCCACTTTTGAGTTAACCCCCCCCCCACAGGGAGGAGCTTATAAGTAGATCTTTTAAATCTTTTCCCCCTTTATACCCCAACCTCCATCCACCCTCCCAGTATCGCCACTCTCACCATTGGTCCTGAAGAGATCATTTGTTCTGGATTTCCAGTGTTTCCAGTTCCTATCTGTACCAGTATACATTCTCTGTTCTAGCCAGATTTGTAAGGTAGAATGGGATCATGATAGTGGGGGAGGGGAGGGGATGCATTTAGGAACTAGAGGAAAGTTGTATGGTTCATCATTGCTACACTGCACCCTGACTGGCTCATCTCCTCCCCGCGACCCTTCTGTAAGGGGATGTCCAGTTGCCTACAGATGGGCTTGGATCCCCAATCCGGACTCCCCCTCATTCACAATGATAGGATATTTTGTTCTTTGTTGCCCGATAGCTGATCCCTTCGATACCTTGTGATCACAAAGGCTGGTATGCTTCTTCCATGTGGACTTTGTTGCTTCTCAGCCAGCTGGTCACTTGTTTACCTGCAAGCTTTTAAGACCCCAGATGCTATATCTTTTGATAGTCGGCACCATCAGCTTTCTTTACCACATTTCTTATGCACACATTTGTCTTCAGCAATTATGTCATGAAGGTGAGCATCATGGAATGCCAGCTTAATAGAACACAGCATTCTTGCATTGAGGGAGTACTTGAGTGGAGGCCCAATGTCCATCTGCTACCTTAATACTAAACCTTACTTTAAGAGGCTAACACAGAAGGGTACAGCAAGTCTCCATAAAACCCAGAGATAAGGTTGGTAGAACTCCTCTTTGGATCCTGTCTGGAGTCACAGCTGAACCAGAAAAAAAATACTAAACCTATAAATATATGCACATAGATCTATTTCTCCATCATCACATATAAATATATTTACATATGTACATGCCTGTATTTAGACCTCTATAAATGCCCTTTGCCTCCTAATTCTTTCCTCTATTTCCTTTTACTTTCCTCTTGTCCCACCATCATGCTCAGCCTTCATTTGGGTTTCAGTAGTTCATCTCAGTTATATTGCCCTTGATCAAAACCAGGTCTCTTACACCCTCCTTGCCACTGATTTTGGATCACTTGTTTTTCCCTTGTTCCTGGGTTTGTTAACGCCACTTCCTTTCCCCCACCTCCCCCTCTTGCATGTCCCCCTGGAGCCATTGGTCCCATTGTTTTCTCCTCCAGATTGTTTATCCAGTCTATCTTATCTAGATCGACGCATAAAATTATTTTCATTGCTACTTCATAACTGTAAGATATGGAAATAATAATCTATAACTTATCAAGGGTTTGTGAGTGAGGGTGGGTAGGGGAGGGAAGGGAAAGAAATGGGTAGCAGATAGAACACAAATACAATGGATTTTTGCAGGTTAACATTTGTGTTTTGAATTATGTAAGACAATATTGAAGAAATCATTCACTATATTATGAATTATCATGCTTTTAAATATTTGAAACTATAGTTTATAACCTATATAAACCAAAATCCTCACAACCGAGTCAATTTGTAACTTCGTGATAGGGAAGTTGCCAACAATTTCATTTTGCCAGGATCAATAATTGATGCTCAAGGAAGCATCAGTGAAGAGCTCAAAGGATGCCTTGCATTGGTTAAACCTGCTGCACAGATCTCTATAAAGTGTTGAAGAACAAGGATGCCACTTTAAGAACTCAAGTGTGCTGGACCCATGGCAATGTATTCTGAATAGCCTCTTATGCATGTGAAAGTTGGACATTGAATAAAGAAGACCAAAGAAGATTTGATGCATTTGAATTATGATGTTGGCAAAGAATATTGAAAGTACCACACACCTCCAGGAGAACAAACAAGTCTGTCTGGGAAGAAGTACAGCTAGAATGTTCCTTACAAAAAAGGATGGTGAGACTATGCTTGGTTGATTGATTGTTGTTATTTTTTTGTATTGGGGGCCTTTTATTAGGAGAGACCAGTCCCTGAAGAAGTACCTCATGATTAATAAAATATAGAGGCATTGGGGGACAAATAAAATATAGAGGCAGGGGAACAGACAACAGAAAAGTGGGTAAATTATAATAATAATTTACAAATTACCAAGGATTCATGAGAGAGGGAGGAGAAAAAATGAGGAGCTGATACCAAGGGCTCAAGTAGAAAGAAAATGATGATGGCAACAAATTACAAATGTGCTCAACACAATGGATGTATACATGGACTATGATAAGAGTTGTATGATAAAATTAAAAATAAAGAGGAAGACCTTTGACAAGATGGCCTGAGACAGTGGCTGAAGCATTGCACTTAAACACGGCAAATGTGAGGATGGTGCAGAACTGGGTAGTGTTTGCATGACGTTGGTGTGATTCAGTGGCACCTAGCCATAAAGTCAGCATGACATTCACATTTATATTTTCTTTAAAATATAGCAGAACCCTCTTTTGCCCTGGACTGTAATCCACATGGTAGGCAGTTGGAAACCACTAACACTTCAGTGGGAGAAACACTGCAAAAAATTGTTCCAGTTTTTAATATGTTCTTTTTTGTTGTCAACTGAGGTTTTTCTTCTGCTTTCTTCTGCCTTTGTTGTCGACAGTTTATTTGTGTTTTGTTTTGATTTGTAATTTTTTATATGAAACCCAGAAAAGGTAATACTTTTCAAAGAGACATAGAAGGAAAAGTCAGAGGGAAATGGAGAACTAACAGTGAGTACAGGGAAGAAGAAATAGTCAGGAATTGACTGTGGTTATGGTTTCACAACTTTTATGCATGTGACTGAACTAGTGAAATGTAAGATATATGAATTGTATGTTGGTGAAACTGTCCAAAATAAATAATATTTTTAAATGAGTGCATACAGCCTTTTTATGAAGATGGTGCCAAAGGTGAGGAAGGAAATCCCTGTCCCTCCCCAAACTGAAACCAAAGCAAAAGTGTTAAAGGCCAAGAAGGTCAGGCTGAAAGTCATCCACAGCCCAAAATAAGATCTGCACATCACTCACTTTCTGGTGGCCCAAAACGCTGTGGCAAGTCAGCAGACACTCCACAAGAATAAGAAGAGAAACTTACTGGAAAATCAAATTACAACCAGGGGAGGGGAGCATCTACATTTCAGAAGAGACACATGTTTCTGAGGGTAAGTGTGGTGTGCAAATGGGGAGGAGCAACCTCACAGTATGAAGGGGTTTTAAACAATAATTGTAGGGAAGCTAAGGGAGAATAAACCCAATTCTATATTCCAGAATAGACACTTTTGCATAAGTTTCAACCTAACCCTCAGTTAGCCATGCCATGGACTGAGCACTATAATGACCTTACACACAGGCCTAATAGAACACAGCATCCCCCAAGGACCACACTCAATGTGAAAGCCCAACTGAACAAACTGGGACCTACCTGAAAACTACCTATAGCCCTTGGATTTAAGAATGAAATTTCCTGATGGGAAAGGCAGCAAGTGATGGCCACCCCAAGATGTGGAAATGGTGGTCATTGGGCCTTGGGTGGGACCCCTTCCTTAGTGGGTGTCTAATGAAAGGGGACCCAGAACCATCATGTATTTACTATCTCAATGCTCCCCTTGCATTAGTCAAGCAGGTATTAATCTGATATACAAGGATCTGCCCTTGTAAAAAATGTTACAGGAAAATTTCCCCTAGCACCAACCCCCATACGCCATGTAAAAAAAACCTCAATGATTTAAGAGTTCAATCTGCATAAAGTAACAACTCATAGATTGCAGTTCCCAGCCAGAATATAGTCACATAACGTCCTCCTTTCAAAAGTACCTTAAATTCCATGCCATTGGATAAATTATTGATGTTATCAATGCAATTTCCTCATACCCCAGGGGGTGATTGACAATGTTTTCTTTTTTCTTTTCTTTTGGTTTCTTCATTGTTGTTGATTGGGGAGAGAGGGGTTTTTTTGGTTGATTGGTTTTGTTTTTTGTGTAATAAAATGATAATATGACCACTAAAGTAAACCAGAGTCATTCACAACATGTGGATAAACAGATAGGTTCTGGGTTTCCACTTAATTCTAGGCTCAATCCAAGAATACTTGATTCTTATAACACGGCCCTGCTCTATACTCTCTTTCATGAAGAGATCACTTACGATAAGGGTGCTACAGCAAAGAGTAGTGAAGAAAGCACATGGTGCCGAGCTATCAATTGGAATAGTGTCTGGGGCCTTAAAGGCTTGTAATCAAACACGCAGCCCTCTAAGGGAGGCCTCAACTAAGCCCACTTGGATGAAGCAACGCAGCAGGAGTAATCCAAAGATGACAATAACAAAGTTCAAATATGATGAAAGGAAAGTTATCAAGCAAACATGGAAACACCCAATTTGTAGAAGACTAAGGAGGAGAGTGGGATTCCAAAATGTATCTACAAAGTATATCTAGTCAAATTAAGCCTCTGGCAGATCCTTTCTGGCCATAGTCAAGGGACCCAAATAGCTTTGCTCCCAGACAGAGATTACTGTAAACTTGATTATGGTGTATGTAACTGTGGTATAACATGATACCTGGTCAGACCTCCTCCTTGATCCAACCTGAATTTGCTCTAGGTTTAAATATTTCCCACTTCGTGACAGAAATTTCCTCTCTGGCTTTTAAAAAATATTGTTGGCAGTCTTTTCTTTTACTCTTTATTTTTATCTTTATATTATTATTATTTTCTGTTTTGTTTTTATTTCTGTTATGTTTCTTGGTTTATGAAACACACAAGGTATGGATGCATAGAGACAATAACAAATGCAATGGTTTATGGGGGTTGGGAACTAGGGAGAATAGGGAAACTGGGAGCAAATAATGAATACAGAAGGGAGGAGAGAGCACTAGAATGGATTGTCATGATGTATATACAATCTATAAAAGCGACTTAACTTTGGGAGTATATGATATGGAAAGTTTATATCAATAAGACTATTAAATAATTAAATAGTAAAAGGTGTTTAAAAAAAGAAGGCAACCTAAATATCCTCAGAAGATACCTCCAGGAGAAATGAGTCTGACCACTATGCCATCATAAGTTTCCCCTGACTGAGACAGCCTTGGAGAAGACAGAAAATAGCAACATACTTTTACTGAAAGTGAACGTCCAGGCCAACTAGCTCTTGATCAAACATGTCATGAAGAAACTCAGTGACATTGGCATAGCCAAAGTCAACATCCTCTTCAGGCCTGACAGAGAGAAGAAAGCCTATGTTCAACTGGCTCGTGGCTATGTTCCTGTGGAATCTAAAGTTTAGACGTTGCCTACACAATTGGAATCATTTACACCGAGTCCAGCTGGTTCATTCTAAATGTAAACTCTTTCAATAAATAAAAAAGTACCTATAAAGTAGGTGAAGTCCAAAACAGCTCTTGGGATTGTACGAATGACAGTGTACTGGTTTTACTATGGCACCCTATGCAACGTTGGGAACCCGGGTGAAGGAGGGACCGGATCTCTCTGAACTAACTACTCTAATTCCCTATCTGTAATTATTTCAAATAAGAAAACGAATGTTTATTTGGTAAGAACACAAACACTTTTCAAACAACAGTTTTTGGGAAATATTAGTATTCATAATATATTTAAAGTACCAAGTGAATTGTTTTAGTTTCAATGTATTTTCTTTTTTCTGACTACAACCAAACTTTTCATTAGGTGCAAGTATTAAAGAGAAGGTATGAGTGATGGATAAACACAAATTACTGTCACTAATCAGCTAGACTTCTGAATTAAGTTTGTGGAATTAAGGAAATCAAACATTTTGTGGGAAATTAATTTTTTTACAGTGGATTTACCAAGGTTAATATCCTCTCTGTTTAAAGTAGTATATGGTTAAAAAATGGAAATTAACAAGAAGAGTAAAATGTACCCAGCTATAGTACTACCTAGCAAAATCCGTTTTGTTATGTATGTCTATAAACAAATTTAAATCTCAAAACAACAGTTTACTCTAGATTTTCTTATATTCTCATTTTATGGATGAGGCACAGAGGTGTCTCACAGGTACTAATGTAGTGACAGATTAACAAGATGATACAGATTTTCTGCTACAGTTACATTTTATGAAGGACATCTTTCAAGAAGCATACTGTTCAAAATTTTTATTTCTTCAATTACAAGTATTATAATTCTTGTTATTAGCATGAGTGTGATGAAATATTTCTTCATCAGTTTCCGCCCATTGTTCACTTCTTTTTGCTCACAAGGCAAAAAATGAAGGCTGCAACGCTATTTTCAGTGTTCCTTTCCTCGTATTAAAATGACAATAAATAAATAACCTCTGTGAGGAGAGAATGAGTGGGAATATTTGGATTTGTTATCTGAAAGGACTTCAGTGTAGGCCGTAGGGTTGAAATGTAAGTTACTACTGTTTAACAGGTATTACATGAACAAAAACATGGGACGTCTGAAGACTTCATCTTGAAGCGCTCCTCGCTCATCTTGGACGCCTTGTGAGTAAACGGACTGAGTTGACACCTGGTCCAGGGCCAGACCCTCCCAGTAAAACCGCAAGTTCAGTGCCGGGCCCTAAGACATGGGAGAGTCGGGTACACGGCCCACCCACAAGGGCCATCAGGACAACCCCACACGCTCAGCTGGGGGCTTTCCAGGCACAACCGGAAGCTGCAGAAGTCCTTCCGGGCCAGTGCAAGAGCTTCCGGTGGCCGCACGTGGCGGCGAGTGGCGGCGGGAGTGGCTCCCCACCGGGTCGTGTTGAGTTCGGTCGCACTCTGTACTTGGTCTAATCCAGCACCATGGCCTCGCGGTACGACCGAGCGATCACTGTCTTCTCCCCCGACGGACACCTTTTCCAAGTGGAATATGCGCAGGAAGCGGTGAAGAAAGGCTCCACGGCGGTGAGTCAGCCAGGCCTGACCACCGCCCGCCCTCGGCTCAGGCCGGCCGTCGCCGGTTTCCTCGGTCCTTTGTGGGCGCAGGGCGGGCAGGACATTTTCACCCAGACTTGTGAGAATTGCTTTGTCCTTTTTGTCGGGGAAGGACAATTTCTGCCATCTGGCAGAGTAAACGGCGGCAGATTTCATTGGTTTCTGGGGGTGGGGGTATGGTGTGTGAGTGTGTGTGTGTGTGTGTGTGTGTGTGTGTGTGTGTGTGTGTGTGTGTAATCTTGACTGTAGACGCGATATTCAACTTTTTACTAAGAAAAGGTTTCCTACCTGATTTCCAGAAAGCCTACGTCCTAAGCGTCGATTCCAGAGCTTAGCAACCCTACAGGACAGGGTAGAACTACCCACTTTGGACTTCGAATAGTTTAAATTTTGGGGGAGGGGGGCTGGGAGCTCATCTTTCTGCTGCCAGTCAGCTAGTGTAACAGTTCCTTTTGGTTGGAAGCCTGCCAGCCCCGGAAACGTAAGGAATCCGGGTGGTGCTTGGCTTGGTTAAGGGCTTGGCCACAAACTGAGAGCTTGGTACTTCTAACCCACTAGCGGGCTGTGGGCCCTGGGAGGGTGGGGGTGAGTGGGTGGCGGTGGTGAGTCTTGCAATCTGCTCCCACAAAGATTTTTTTAAAAACCCAGCCCACTGCCATCGAGTACATGCCGACTCATAGTAACTGTATAGGACAGAGTAGCAAAG
Organism: Tenrec ecaudatus; assembly: GCF_050624435.1. Lineage (NCBI taxonomy): Eukaryota > Metazoa > Chordata > Mammalia > Afrosoricida > Tenrecidae > Tenrec > Tenrec ecaudatus. The sequence goes on along the minus strand of NC_134544.1, from coordinate 50,570,952 downwards.
TGATTGGTGAGTCTGAATTGCTGACCTTGAGGTTACCATATGATCGCCTAATCCACAGTGCCAATAGGTTTCCTTTCTGTAAAAGTGACAGCCTTACAAGCCGTTTGGCGCAGTTCTACTCTGTTCTGTTCTATAGCGTCACGATGAGTCAGAATTAATCCCATAGCAAGTGAACTAAACCAATGTAAGATTAAGCAATTGTTGAATAGGGAACAGTTTACAAAAAAAACCCAAAAAAACAGTAGTCCATTTACCAAACTCGTAGACCCATTAAAAATAATTGTCCTAAAATTTGCACCCAAATATTTGGCAGCCTTTGAGAGGCTCAGAACCCCAAGAATCTCTACTCTTGTGTCACATTTTTTATTTGTTGTATTTAAAGGTAATATTGGGAAATTCCTTTTAAGCTCTACATATCCACATTTCTGAAAAAACTTTACCAACTCTTCCAAGTCCTAGCTTAGGAATTCAAAGGATCAGATTTTCCCCCTCTTTTTTAATCTCACAAATACAATGAATATGTTTCTATATATTTTAGAAACTTACACATTAGCTATCAGAATAAACAATGCATTTCTTAGTGGTACCTGGACTTTCTCCTTTCACACAACTTCTTCATATAAAGAGATAATTCACTTTTGTGTATCCATCAAAGATAAAATGGTTAAAAATAACACTAGAAATATTCTTATTTTAAAAAGTATTTTCCTACTTAATTGGGCCCACTAGTTTTGCTTTTGTTTTATAGGTAATTTTTTAGGATTGTAAATGTACAAAAGGCCTCTTGTACCTAAAACCAAAAGGGTACCATTTTGATAAAAACCCTAAAAATTTTTTTATATAATCTCCAGCATGGCATGTAGCATATGGTTAGAAAATAATGTCCAAGCTTTCAAGTCTAAAATAAGGGAGTAATGGGAGGAGACCGGGGTGTAATAAGAAACCACATTGGCTCATTTAAAATGTTTTAAGAATGCCATAGAACTGATTGATAGTTCCTTTGTAATGAGCTGTTAAAGGGTAAGGATATAAAAATACCTATAGTGGGCATTTTTAAAGATCCATTGGAAGGATGAGACCATTTTGTCAAAGGATTCTGAAATTATAATTTGCATTTTTGTGTGGAGTTATTCATTGTGTTTCCTTGAGGGTACTCTGCCCTTTTACATAGTGGAAAGTTTATAATGGCACTTATTTATTAAAACATATCACAAAACATTCTGTCTTTAAATGACGGTTGAAATGATGAGTCCTAAATAAGACAAGGTTGACCACTTTTGGCCAGGATGCGATACTACGTGCTTAGTAATATAAGAGTTAAACAGACCACAATTCCCAGGCCATGGAGTCCAGTTCCTTTGACGGAGCAGGGAGCGAAGTACGAGGCCTGCTTTCTTGTTGCTTCTGTTCCCTTTCCTAGAAATGAGAACTATGTTTGAATCGCATTTGGAGAGATAATAGCCTTTCTTCTTCAGAGCCAAAACAACAAAAGGAATCTTCCATCATATTCCCATGAAAAAGTTGTGGTTCATTATCATTCTGTCATCCTGTCCTTTCCCTGACCCCAACTGTTAATGCCTCTGCATTTCCTACCTTATCAAATATCAATTTCACTATCTGGCCACACATTCTTGCGTAATCCTCATCTATCCTCCTTAATTCAAGTGACAGCTTCAGGATTTTATGGACAGAACAGGCTGATAGATGCTTTTGCCCTTGGAGGTGGGAAGAGAAAAAAATAATAACATTCTTCCTCTCAACTTCTCCCTACTCACATTTCTCCTTCTCTATAAAGATCCATTCCAGTCATCAAGTTTCTTCTAATGAGTGAATAATCTGTACTGTAGAGTATGGTACTATATTTACTAATTAGCCCTGTACCCTCTTCAAATTCAGTTATGTTAACAATCCCCTCATCCTAAGTGAATAGTAAGATCTTTGAGGGTATCAGTAGTGGAATTCATTTTTTTAAAAGTTCAATCACAGCATACTCAATTGAGGGATTAGGAAATAACCATTTAAGTAATATGTATTTTGTATCAGGAATTTAAATGGTCTAATTATAAGGGCAGTATTTAGTATCTTTTTGTATGTATAGAAATTGATTCAGATTCTTTAATAAATTTAAGGAATCCAGCAAACCAATGATGGGAGTACATATTTACACTTAAGCTTTTCTTTTAAAACCTCTACTCTGCATTGTACCATGGAGTAATTCAATGAATATATACATGTACATACATATACTGTTAGTTAGCTGTTGTTATGATGTGGAAACTCAAGGGAGAGAGTGACATAGTGAGCTATGCACTGGACTGTTAATTGCAAGGTCAGAAGTTCAAAATCACCAGCCACTCACAGGAGGAAAAAAAGAGAGACTTTCTACTTCCATAAAGAGTTACAGTCCTGGAAAACCCACAGGGATAGATCTGCCCTATCTTATAGGGTCGTTATGAGTGGGAATCAATTTGATAGCAATGTGTTTGATTTTGAGATTTAGGGAAAGAAATCTTACTGACTGCTAAGCCAGTAGCTGGAACTCATCCAGCAGGCTGCAGGAACAAGACTTTGGTTCTCCTCCTGTGAAGGTGACAGTCTAGAAAATCTGGTGGAGCCATTCTGTTCTGCCACATGGGGTTGCTGTAAGGTGAAATCAACTCAGTGACCCCCCTACAAGAGCAGCAGGATAAGGGAAGTCTTCCTGCAAAGGTAGTATTGAAGCAGACGTGAAGATGAAATGTAGCCAGGTGGAGTATTGTTGGCAAAGGAAAAAGCATGTGGGAAGAACAAGTAGCCACAGGCAGTTGTGTTCTATGTTCTCGGAACTGGAAAGCCTGTGTGATTGTCGGGACAATGGGAACATAGGAAGAGATGAAGCTAGAAACAGGGACTGTGTCATGGAGTGCGTTTAAACTCCACTAGTGCTCAGTGATTCAAACCCACTGTAAAGATTTGCAGTCTCTGAAGCCTTGTATACAGGGTCACTATGAGTTAGATTTGGCTTGATGGTAGTAGCTTGTATGAGTCTTAAGGCAGTGGTTCTCAACCTGTGGGTCGCCACCCCTTTGGGGGTCGAACAACCCATTCAGAGTAGTCACCAATTCATAACAGTAGCAAAATTACAGTTATGAAGTAGCAATGAAAATAATTTTATGGTTGGGGTATTACCACAACATGAGGAACTGTATTAAAGGGTCGTACATTAGGAAGGTTGAGAACCACTGTCTTACGAGAAGAAGCCTTAAAGGGTTTTGATGTGCCTATTATCATTATTTCAATTTAAAGAAAACCAAAATCCACACAACTGAACCAGTAAGTAACGTCATGATAAATGGAGAAAAAGTTGAAGATGTCCAGGATTTCATTTTGCCTGGATCCTCAATCAATGCTCATGGACGAAGCAGTCAAGAGATCAAATGACACATTGTATTGGGTAAATCTGCTATCCAATGCAATAACAAAATATGGGTAGTCTTGAGAAAAATAGGAATTCTAAAATACTTAATTTTGCTCATTTGGAACCTATGTATGGATCAACAGGCAGTTGTACAAACAATACTGCGTGGTTTAGAATCAGGAAAGATGTGTGTCAAAGTTTATCCTCTCACCATATTCAATCTGTATGCTGAGCAAATAATTAGAGAAGCTGGATTATATGAAGAAGAATGTGTCATCAGGATTGGACGAAGGCTTATTAACAACCTGCAATATGCAGATGACACAACCTTGCTTGCTGAAAGTGAGGAGGACCTGAAGCACATGCTGATGAAGATAAGGACTGGACTGGAGTCCAATATGGATTGCAACTCAGTGTAAAGAAGACCAGAATCCTCACAACATGATCAATGGAGAAAAGATTGATGTCAAGGATTTCATGTTGCTTCGATCCATAATCAGTGCTCATGAAAGCAGTAGTCAATAGATCAAATTAATTGCATTGGAGAAATCTGTTGCGCAAGACGTCTTCAGAGTGTTCCAAAGCAGGGAGGTTACTTTGAAAACTAAGGTGTACCTGGCCCAGGCCATTTGGGGGATTGTAAACACCATGACTTGTGTCAGGTGCACCTTAGTTTTAATCCCCTCGTATGCATGTGAAGGTTGGACATTGGGTAAGGAAGACCAAAGAAGAATCGATGTGTTTGAATTGGTGCTGGTGAAGAATATTGAAAGACCTGGGCTGCCAAAAGAACAAACCAATCTGCCTTGGAAGACACACAGCCAGAATGCTCTTAGAATGAAGGATGGCTTAGAAGGAAGACTTCACCTCACTTACTGTGGACATGTTGTCAGGGGAGACCAGTCCCTGGAGGACATCATGCTTGGTAAGGTAGAAGGGCAATGAGAAAGAGGAAGACCTTGCAGGAGATGGGTTGGCACAGTGGCTGCAACAATGGCCTCAAACATAGACCTACTCTGAGGATGGTAGGACTGGGTAATGATTAGCCCTGTTATACATGGGATCAGTCTGAGTCGACATTGACTTGACAGCAGTTACCAACAACATTGCCATTATCTTTAGAACTGTTACTCTGTTCCAGTATCAGATGTTCTCTTAATTGCTTATGGACCCCAGTCTCTATTCCACCAAATTTTGTGATATTGGGAGAGATTTTACTGCATTTTATCTACTTATCTTTGTATGCTTGCCCACTATGGATTTCTTGCTCTTTCAAATTATTATTTGTCATTTTTGCTTTGCATTTGGGGCATGGCTTTCTAGTAAGGTAGTATCAATACAGCTCTTTTCCCGGAAATCTACTTTTCTCACTTTTATTATGTTTAAGGAAAAAGCTTTTCCCCCAGTAAGTGTTAGAATAACTTGATTTTAATGTTAAAATTGACAGTGAATTATGTTTTTTCATTGCTTTTACAGGTTGGAATTCGAGGCACCAATATAGTTGTACTCGGAGTAGAAAAAAAATCTGTTGCCAAGCTTCAAGACGAAAGAACTGTAAGGAAAATCTGTGCCCTTGATGACCATGTCTGCATGGCTTTTGCAGGTACTCAAGGGCCTTTAGTATTGTTAAGTCAGCACAGTTGGCTTCTCTGTTGCTTTTGAGCTGTATGTACAGCATGTGTGAGCTAGTACACCATTCCAGTACTAAAAACAATAGACTCTTAGCTTAAAGGCAACAAGGGGCTCTGTTTGTGTGCTGGGTTACGCATTGAGCTGCTAGCCACCAAGTCAGCAGTTCGAATCCACCAGCCTCTCTGGAGAAAAAACGATGGAGCTGTCCGCTCCTTTAAGGATTCTGTCTTGTAAACCTACAGAGGCAGTTCTACTCTGTCATATAAGGTTGCTGTGACTGAGAGTTTGGAGTGAGTTTGGTGGAGTGTTTTGGTCTTAGAAAAATCACAATTCTGTATCCATTGCATATACAGCTTGCCTTAAAGTCTGTCTCCAAATCTCCTGGACCCACCGGAGTACTTGGGTAAGAATTCCATGAAGTGGTACCAACCACCCCAAGAATGTTATGTTCATTTAAACAGGTTGTACACACAAGACAATGCAATAAATAAGTCAGTGTTGGCAGTAGTGAAAGTCTTTTCAATTGCTTAAACAGACAATAGGAAAAGATCCATCACAAGTGGTCCTTCCTAGCTCTAAACAACCCTAGCCAAAAAGAAAACTTCTGAGGGCACCCCTCTCTTTGCCCCTTCAAAAAAGACCCTGACTAAATAATTTATAAATTATCAAGATTCATGAGGGTAGGAGGATGGGGAGGGAGGGCAAAAGAGAGGAGCTGATACCAAGGACTCAAGTAGAAAGAAAATGTTTTGGAAATGATGATGGCAAAATATGTATAAATGTACTTGCTACAATTGACAATTGATGTATGGATTATTTTAAGAGCTGTAAGATCCCCCAATAAAAAGATTTATTAAACTAAAATTAATATAGCTTGCAAAAAAGGACCCCACTATCTTATCCCACCCATCTCATTTTCCAGAGGTTGTTTAGGAGGAGGTGTACCCCCCAAAACTGGATTTTTTTTCCCAAAGATAAATGTTTAAATTTTTTTTACAAAACAACCTTATAGCCTTCAAAGTACTCTCCATTACACTTAATACATTTGTCAAATCTGTGATTCCATTGTTGGCACGTTTTTCAAATTCAGCTGTTTGGATGGCTGTCAGCATCTCCCTCATTTTTCTTCACTTCTTCTACACCATCAAATCACTGCCCTTTCATGTCCCTCTGCATTCGCAGAAACAAAAAGAAGTTGCATGGAACAATGTCAAGTGAGTAAGGTGCATGGGACAAGAGAGGCATGCTAGGGTGTTTTGTTGTTGTTTTTGCCAAAAACTGGTGCACTGAGATGGCTGCATGAGCGGGTGCATTGTCATGGTGGCAAAACCAGTCTCTCATTTGCCACAAATCAGGCTTTTTTTGTTGAACCCCGTTAGGCAATCTTTTTGGAACCCTTAAATAGAAAGCTTGATTAAGTCTGATCTGGTGGAATGAACTCCAATTGCCCTATCCCCATTCATATCACATCCAGTTTTTGTGGGGTACTCCCTCCTGTTTTACTTTGGTTGATTCGCTCTTTTATTTCATCATATCTTCCGCTCAGTTTAGCTACCTTACATTCAACAGCAAGTTTCAGAGTCTCTTCTGACACCCACTTAGTCTTTTCTTTGTTTCCTGTCCAAATAATGATCTTTTGCTTTCTTCATACACGTCATCTTGATGTCACCGCACAGCTCCCCTGGCCTTTGATCATTAGTGTTCAGTGCATCAAGTTATTCTTGAGGCAGCGTCTAAGTTCAGGTGGCACAGACTCAAGACTATATTTTGGCTTTTGTTGACTTGTTATTTACTTACTTACTTAGTGATTTGTTTGCATTGTTCTTCAGTTTCAACTTAAACTTGCAAATAACAGATTGATGTTTCTTTTATCTTTTCCTTTTTTTTTTTTTTTAGCAGCCAGGATTAGCTTTCTGCTGTGTTCTAGGCTCTTTGCAAGATTCTGGAGATATAAAAAGAAAATGAGTGAGACACAATGCCCATTCATAAGGCTATATTGACATGTGGGAGACATTCTTACCATGCCTAATACAATGTATGGCTCTTATGAGACATTCAGCAAATGATTATTTTACTGTAGTCTTTCTAAGGAGAAATATATATATATATATATATATATATATATATATATATATATATATATATATATATATAAACTTTTTATTGCTTTTAGTTAGTGAGTGGGTAGTGAGAGTGTAAGAGAGTGAGTGAGTAAGGGTGAGTTAGTGAGAGTGAATGAGTGAGAGTGAGTGAGTTAGTGAGAGAGAGTGAGCGAGTTAGTGAGTGTGAGAATGAGTGAGTGAATGAGTTAGTGAGCGAGTTAGTGTGAGAGTGAGCTAGTGAGTGAGAATGAGAGTGAGTGAGAGTGAGTGAGTGAGTTAGTGAGAGAATGAGTGAGTGAGAGTGAATGAGTAAGTGTTAGAGTGAGTAAGAGTAAGTTAGTGAGAGTGAGTGAGTTAGTGAGAGTGAGAATGAGAGAGTGAGTGAGTGTGAGAGAATGAGTGAAAGAGTGAGTGAGTTAGTGAGAGAGAATGAGTGAGTGAGTTAGTGAGAGAGTGAGTTAGTGAGTGAGTGAATGAGTGAGAGTGGTAGAGTGAGTGAGAGAGTGAGTGAGTTAGTGAGAATGAGAGAGAGAGTAAGTGAGTGAGTTAGTGAGAAAGTGAGTGAGTTAGTGAGTGAATGAGTGAGTGTTAGAGTGAGTGAGAGTGAGTGAGTGAGTTAGTGAGAATGAGAGAGTGAGTGTGAGAGAGAGTGAGTGAGTGAGAAAGTGAGTGAGTTAGTGAGAGTGAATGAGTGAGTGAGAGTGAGTGAGTGAATTAGTGAGAATGAGAGAGTGAGTGAGTCCAGATTGATGATTCTATCATTGACCCTTGGTGTTGTTTTAGCTAATGATATTGAGATACTCCATTCTCTCTTCCTACAAATGTAGTTGATTTGACTCCTTTAAAAACTTTTATTAATACAGATTTGATTCTGATGTATACTTTTTGGCAATCTCCACATGTATAATTGTCTTATGTTGGGGGAAAAGGTCTTTGCAGTGAATAAGTTACTGGTCCTGTAATAGTCTCCATATGCTCTCTACCCTCATTTCTATCGTCACAGCCATATTTTCCAACTCTCAACCCTTCTTCACTGTTTTCAGTTTTCATATTCCAATCACCAATAATTACCATTTTCAAGTTTGATAAGTTTCACACTGCTAGAATTCTTCAATTTCTTTGTCACTGACTTTAGTAATTGTTGCATAATTTGAATAATAAGCATACTAACTTGTCTTCTTTGTAGGCCTAAAGGTAACCTATCACAGAGAGCATTGTATACAACATAGTTCTTGAAGTGTTCTTTTTTGCTAATGAGTGGAACACTATTCCATCACTGCTGGCACAGTAGATCATGATTGTCTGATTCATGAGCAATAGCAGCCCCTTTCAACCCACTAGTGTCTACCATCCCAATGTTTATATGTCCCATTTCATTTTTTACAACTTCCAATTTTCATTGAGTCGCAGTTTGTATGTTCTATGTTCCAATTACTGTTGGATTTGTGCAGTTGTTTCTTATCAGGTTGAGTCATGCCCCATCAGTAAGAGAAGGCCCGGAGAGCTTTGTTCCACCCACATTATTTGTGGCCTTTCTATTTGGAGTGCCTTTCAACCTGGAGTGCTCATCTCTGGCACTAAATCAAAGAATGTGCTGCTGTCATTCATAATAATTTAGGTGCTTAATTTTTCAGAAGTGGACCACTTACTCTTCCTAGTCTGGAGTCTCCTTCATAATGTTGAAATATGTTATAATGAGCACATGGGGGCGAAGGAATACAGTTCTGTTTTGAAAAAAATAAACCCTTTTGTTCTGTTTTGGCATTAGTATTTGGGAAAAAACTTTTGAAAAGGGGGAAAACTTGAAAAATGTGTTTCCATGTAGAATTCCACTTAGTGGAAATTTTACATTACAATAGTATCTTCACTGTAAAGTTTTAGTTTAGATTTTTAAGCACTAGATCTGAAGGCTCTTTGCATGTTTTTTTATAAATAGCAAGTTGTAATTTCAGATGCTACTTTTAATTAAATATAATGTGTTCTCTTTTACTGTAGCCAGTTAGTATTAAATAATATGTGAGGGAGGCTTCAAAAAGTTTGCAGGAAAGTTTCGTCTTTCTGTTCCATTTTTCGTGAACATTTTAGAACCCTTTGTCGCTTGCAGTCACTACTAGTGTTAAAAGCTGGCACATAAATGTACACAATATTGTTTATAAAGTTTGGCAGGTTTATGACTAATTTTTTTTCTTGGATTACTCATTTGGTGTATACTACTTCTTAAAGACTGATAGTTATGTTTCTTCAGTGTGGGATCATGTTAACATTCTTAAAGATAAATACTTAGATATCTTCTACCAGATTCTGTTTTATAGTTGAGTGGAGTTTGAATCTTCTCTTGCCGTTGCTTTCCCTCATATACTATTTGCAAAGAGAAGAGGATCCATTCCTCTTTCCTTGATTAAGTATCTGTTTGGGGTGACACCCTGCCTGTGAGTATTGGGGTGACTCCAGCAGTAGCATGTCCGACACCTGCTTCGCAGTTGGCTGATGGTTATTTATCTTCAGGAACTGACAGTTCTTCCAGGTTTGTAGAAACAGGCTGTGGAATGGCATTGAGGGGTAATCATTGTTTAGGGCTACAAACGATTGATGATTTGATTAGGAAAATAGCAGTTTCAGAGCTCCGGTGAATTTTTTTTTGGTGGGGGGAGCAGTATGGTATAGAGAATGTAAGGGGACAGAGAACCTAAAAATTAAAAATGACCATGGGAAAGTCAGATGCCAAAGAGGTCGTACACACAAATGTTTGCAATTATGTGACTATTGAAGTTTGTCATGAATATGTTATTTTCCACAGAAACACGTTTGGTTTCTTTATCCAAGTATTGGGAATTACCACATGGTGCTTGGTATTGTTCTGTTCTAATGTTCTTAGGGCCTTTGATCCTAGCCAGAAAGCTGAGAAGTGCATATTCATATTTGTATTGAAAGCAGTTTTAATTCATTAAATTCGTGTTTGAAGATAAAGTAATATTCATTGTTTTTATAAGAAGAAATTAGGTGATTTCGTAATTTAGGTACGAAGTTGATTTCTGATGGCTGGAATAATGTAGATCATCAACCTTTAAATAGTGTGTCATTGAGATATTTTTAAAGATAAGTTTATAGTAAATCTGATATTTTAAGGAATTTGCTATACTTCCAAAAATATGAGAGGTTCTGAAAAAAATATTTTTACGCATAATATTGTATTTTTATAATACAAGTCTGTTTTCGAGTCAGTTTTATCAATAACTGTTAATGTTTTTATATAAATACTTAATAATGCCTAATGATTAACTCAACTACTATGAATAAACTGGTTTGATCTTCAGGAAATTGTTTTCTTCGCATTAGTCTTTAAAACTATTTTTAAAAACTATTTTCTTTAAAAGGCAAATAAGAATGTATCAAACTAAGTCTTGAAGTAAATAAATCAGAATGTAGAATAAACAATGCTTTTATTTTCTAAGCCCTTTTGAAATCAGAATTTGAGAAAAACAGTGGCTGCTGTATGAAAGCTTTCATAATACCCAACCTTTTGACACACAAAGTCACCTTTTTCGTGCCGTATTGAATCCTTTTCTAGGACTCACGGCTGACGCGCGAGTAGTGATCAACAGAGCCCGCGTGGAGTGCCAGAGCCATAAGCTAACAGTGGAGGACCCCGTCACTGTGGAGTACATAACTCGCTTCATAGCAACTCTGAAGCAGGTGAGCTGCGATTCTGACAGCGCTTCATGTTTCTCCCTCTGACATTACTTTACGAGTGCTAGTGCGGAAGGACGACCATCAATCCAACCGTTTTGGAAGCCGTGTGTCCTCCCAGAGTAAATCTTTGTAAGACAAGAGGCTGAGTTCAGTAATAGAATGGATTGATCACCAGACATAATGTTAATCTGTAGTAATTCTGGGAATAATTAACAATTTTAAAGAAGCAATACCTATGATCTTTTAAGGGAGTCACTATGCTTCTGGAGATACATCAATAAGAAACATTCTTTGAAATTTTCCAAATGTTGGAATAGCATGATTCTTTCACCTACAAACCTGTACTCAGTCCGGTTGGCTTCTGAATGTAGATATTGATACATAGTTTAACATGAAGTATAATCATGATATATGCACAGTTAACTTTTTCACTTCATTTTTATTTTGTGCATGTCAATATAGTCCTTACAGCTATCATTTTACTAACTACATGAGAGGGCTTAGACAATTTTGTAGAAAAGTAGAATGAAGAGCTACCTGGATCCCTCCCCATGCTGAACTTTTGAAGCCCCAATGTCCACATCTGGTTTCTATCTGATAATTTATTGTCTCCAGTTTCTTTTTTAGTAGTTCCCTCACTTGGGCTTGTTATTTTTAAAAATATTTTAATAATAGTACTGTCTTTTTCACAGTTTGGTTCCCCATTTTTAATCATATTGTTAAATTAACAGGATGGAATTATTAGATCAGAAATTGTAACTGGTTTTAAGACAGGTGTTATGTGGTGTAATTGCTTTCTGGAAAAGACTAAGCCAGATTTTATTGTGTAAGAAGCAATGCATAAATATATCTCTGAAGAATGAGCAATGTACAATGTGGATTTTTTTCATATTTTCTTTCATCTTGCAAATAAATACAATGTAGCATGCTATTAGTCGTCTTATTTTGTATTGTATAATTAGTATTATGGTTGGATTATTTCCACATATTGTTTGTTCTTCTCTTAGTGAAAGATGTCTTTCCCGTGCGGTAAGCACTTCAGTGATTAAGAATGTACCCCGGGAGCTAGAGTATTTTCCTGTAAATGCTAGCTTTGCCACTTCATTGCCTGTCTTGTCTCAATATAATTATTTATATAATGAATATTACAATAATACCTACCTCATTTTATTTAATTTAATACATTTAAAGCGTTTAGCATTCATCCCCCATGGATTTTGTCATCTACCCCCGTAGAAGCTTTTATAAAAAGTTCTATCTGTTCTAAATGAAACGTATTTGCACTCAAGGCTGGCGGTCCTTACTCTTGTAGAGGTGCCTCAGAAGACAGTGGTGATCTGCTTCTGAAAGATCACAGCTTTGCACACCCTACTTTGTAACACGTTGGGTTGTCATGAGTTAGAATTGACCCTGTAACAACTGGTGAGAGGGTTTGCTTTGTTTTGTTTATGGTTTCTACATTCAGTATAATGTGTTATTAAAGTTATTTATAACAATGTTCCTTTATGTTGGGACAGGTTGACTAGAGAAACAAATCCAGAGACACTCATATATGTATAAGAAAGAGCTTTATATCAAGAAGTAATTGTCTATCAGGAAAACACCCCAGCCCAGTTCGGCTTAAGTTCCTAAATCCAATACTAGTCTATAAGTCTGATACTAACCCGTAAATCCCACTTCAGACTCAAGGGGCCACGTGCACCGATACAGAATGCAGCGACATCACAGGCCAGTGGGTGCAGAATTGTGTAGATCCAAAATGGCTGTGTCTCTGGCAGTTGTCCACAACAGGAAAGTGAAGCAGAGAGACAGTGGGAGGTTCCCAGGACCCTTCCTATGAGGAGGTCATGCCCACAAGGAGGCAACGTCAGGCTGTGACCTAATTGATAAGCTAGGCTTCTCCCCTACCCTGGAAGTTGTCATGAAATTATGTAGCTACCACACCCTACATTTGATTTTGTCTCGTTAATTCACACTGTAAGAAATTCAACTGGGAAATTATTTTCCCAGTAATTAAAAAAGCATCTACCAAGAAATACTACAGAAGCAGATTATTATATACACACTCTTCCCAAGTGTGCTTTGAAGGTTTTCTTATGAAAATAAAAACCTATGCATAACATATTTTTGGAACTACGAGGGGAGTTCAAAAACACAGAAAATGTCATGAAAAGGACTGGAACTTTCCCACTAATCTTTTGCAGCCCTTTGTGTATGTTGTCAATTGGTAGGTGTGGGGCTGTCCTTGGGGGGCCAGGGGCCTCCGGACAAAAAGAGAGAGAGCCTTTTAGATGCAACTTTTGCAGTTTTATGTCACTTTAACCCTCTGTATACGAGGTACACTCCATCTAAAAAGAAAAGTGGTTGATTAAGGAAATGAATAAAAATCGTCTCTTCCTTAACATTAGGGAATACAGAGGAATTAAGACATAGGCCTATTCATTGAGAGCCCAACTACCTGCATTAATATTTTGAAGGATATCGTAAAATTACATAGAATGTGATAAGATTCAGAGATAAAAGGATCCCAAAGTAGATACAATGCATAGACAAGATCAAGAAGAAAAGTACTATAAAACTGTTTGAAACTCAGAGCTATATACAGTTGCCAAAGTTGGCCAAAACTTTTGCCCTGGGCTTTTTATCAGGATTATCTATTTGCACAACTTCTGGAGACACCAGTCCCCTGGATTTGACACATGAGCTTCACCCCCTTCTATATAAATCCAAGAAGTTCCTGGCACTCAAAAAGAATGAGGTACAATTGTTTCAATGCTCCATTGTCTGTGAAGAAAAAATGGGCTTTTTTTTCTCCAAAGGAAACAAAAGCTTTCTTGTCTTGGGACTGAAAGTAATGTCTTATTTGTTTTTCAAATAGAGATAGCTTAGTATATTGGCCAACACAGTAACAATAGTAACAGTTGCAGTATTCCTCTAGTTAAACCAAGGATGTGTTTCCAAAGCACAGCTCATGATAATTTAAAAACAACCTCACTGTCATCTAGTCTATTCTGACTCGGAGTTGCTGAAGTTAATAATCATTAGAAGAGAGAGAGCCTCATCTTTCTCCTGAGGAGTCGCTAGTGGGCTTGAACCAATGACTTTGGTAGCTGGCAGCCCAAAGTTTCCTGGACCACACCATCAGGGCTCTTTTACTCGGAACCAGTTCTCTGGTGGAATAGAGAGATTACAATCTAATAATATTACTCAAATCTAGGTAAAGCAATGGGGCTACAATGATAAAACCTTATCTAGTCAAATCTGTGGCTTTTACTTTACGAACTAGGCACATTGATTTCTTTAAAATGTTATCTTGCATAGAGATTAGATATTTCAGTTAGGTTTCAGGAAAGGGTTTGTAGAATTTATAGATTAAGGCTTAATAAATTAGATTGTTTTGGCAGTAATAGTTTATTGTTAGAATTTACCTGATAAGTAATAGTTTATATTTTTAATGACATCACAAAATCAACCTTTATAAAAATATTTTATTTTTCAGAAATATACTCAGAGCAATGGACGAAGACCTTTTGGTATTTCTGCCTTAATTGTAGGTTTTGATGATGATGGTATGCCACGGTTATATCAGACAGATCCCTCTGGTACCTATCACGCTTGGAAGGTAAACTATGGAATTGTTAATATTTTTGTTTGAAGTTGGCAAAAGGTGTGGCAAAAAGTGTCAGCTGTATATTAAATAAGTGCTTCCAGGAACATGATACCACTTAGGTTGCATAAATTTGATTATTTTTATTAATCGTAGACTTTATAAATTGTGCCACAAATCTGTGTAATCGTAATACTTGAGCTTATCAGAAACTATGGTAGTTTACATATGAACATCTTAATGTCTTAACCACAGAGCCTTTTCTTTACTTGTATAGAAAGGAGACAAATCAATCTTAAGTGTATATAAATATCCAGGTAAAAGATGTAACTAGTCTCTATTTATTGTGCAGTCTTTCAAAATAGATGTCTACCATGCCCAAGAATAGTCTTTCTCCTTTTAATAAAGAAGCGAGTGGGAATATAAATCCTTTACTGAAATATTTAGTGCATCTTATTATAGTCCACCTAGGAGAGGCAGACCTCCAAATGTGCATCTGTGCTTAAGCATCAATACATTATAGTGGTATTGCTATAGAACTCTCGCTGTAATAGAGTCAATGCTGACTCATAGCAACCTCCTATGGGTTTCTGAGATTGTAACGGTTCACGGTAGTAGAAAGTCCAGTCTTTCTCCCTAGGAGCTGCTAGTGGTTTTGAACTGCTGACCATGCAGATCACAGCCCAGTGCATAATCACTGCATCACCAGGGTTCCTCATTGTATTGACAGAGTTCCACATCATTCCTGAAATACTGTTTTGTTTCCTGGATGAATTGTTATTCTTGTTTAAATGCTCAACTACCAGCTTGTTTAATGGGGCGTTCATATCTAATACTATAGAGGCAAATGAGTTTCTGAAATGGAGAAAACAAATTCCCTGCCGTCTGAAAGACGCACAGAGAAGAGAACAAACCCAACACGTTCTTTACAATTGCCAGTTTAGCTGGGTAAGGATTTCTGGATCTGATAAATGAGGACTACAAGTTATTTTTAATTTAGTTATTAATAACTTATTGCTTAGCAATGAGAGGCTTGACTAGAGGAAAGATCATAAATATTGTTTCTGTTATTGCAATTAACTGTGATTAGCTTTGAAATTTAATCCAGTAAATATGGTATGCCTTCTGTGTCATAGGCATTAAAAGGCACTTTGAAAAAAATATATGTAGCAATTCTAAATTATTTAGAGACATATGCCTAATGCTTCAGGGCCCACTTTGACTATTTACATATCTCCAGAAGTGAATTTGTCAGTTTTTGCATATTTAAAAATAAGAATTTACACGACACAGTCTTACAAGTGATTTGGACTTTGCTAAAAAGCTTAAATACTAGGGATCTACACAATTTCTCTAAGCGGTACTATACTTCAATTGAAAGTCGAGAGAATGATAGGGAACCATTGTTGTTCCCTTTAAGCCTGTGTTAAGTAAAAGATATGGCTTAAGCTGACTAGTCTCAGAAGATAGTGTTTTATACATTAATTAGCTAGTCTGTTAAGATCATGGATCATATTCTTGCGCACAAAACAGATTATTCTGTCAGCTGCACATCTATTTTTAAAGGTGGTTTTTAAGCAATTAGGAAACCCGATTTGGTAATGAGGAGGGATGGATTTGCCTGCTGAGATATCAGACTTTTCTGTCAGAAATCTCTTACCTGTGCCGCTCAGCTCTTTGCCTCGAACAAATCAAGTTACTACACTTAGCCTTCTCTAAGTATTTTGAAGTCTGCCATCTTCTGTTTACATTTATTACTACATCTGCTCCCTTAGTTTCAGTATCATACTCTAGAATACATAGAGAAGCATTTTAATAATATTTTATCCCTGGGATAATTGTGTTGGGATTGTCAAATTTTAAAATGGGAACGCCATTGATCTTCCTGGGTTGGTGGGATTATGTTCTGTTGGGGTTCTAAGACAACTTGATGGGAATATACAAAACTGCTACTATTTTGCTTATTTTTATAGACTGTTCTCTCAAGATTGTGAATAAGGGAGCATTATGTGGTGTAAATATTCCACAACAATAAAAACATTTTTAAACCTCTTTTATTTTGTGTATTTAGTAACTTAAGACTCAGTTATGTTATTTGTTATTATTATACTACTAGTTAATAGCACAATTGGAATTAGAACTGGGGGATTTCTATTTATTAATCCACTGTTCTTTCTACTACGTCATGCTGCTGCTGGTCCTTAGGCCAAGTATGTATATAATTGTTGTGAAAGTTAAGGAAGTAAATTACGGAAGCTAGAGAGTTACAAGTGGCCAAAGTGAAAAGGGAAGTCCCTTTAAAACATTCGAGCAGATACCTGAAGAAAGTAAAGAAGTGAGGCATTATTTACTGTGGTCTTCCAAGCAGGACTTATAAGGACAGCGTCCTACAGGCAGAAGAATGCTCCACATGGATAGTGTGCCTATGAGAAAGTGATTTGTAAATTGAAACCGAACGAAGAGAACCCAATCAAAGGACTATGTTGAATGTAGGGCTGACATGTGGGGATGGGCTTAGAGAAAATCTTAGCAAATAATTCTTGTGGTCTGCCAGATTTAGGACCTATAATTTTCATGCGAAAAACTGCACTTCTGTAACTTTCAGTTAGGTCTGTGGAGCCCACACTGTGTAAGAGTTGTTGCCTAATAAACTTACGAATTTAATCATATCATTTACTATACAACAGCAGGTTTGAAAATGTTGTCCTCACATCTCTGGCCATAAAGTCAAAACTATTTTCATAATACTACTAAGATGATATTAGGCTTTTTGAAAAATTGTGTTGATACAAAGCTGATGACCAACAGTGCCTACAACCAAGAAACCAAAAGAACAAGATGATGCCTAGCTACAACTGTCAATGACTCCAAAAAGGATCACATTAGAAAGTCCTGGATAGAGGGGAGAAAAATGTGAAACAGAACTCAGAATCATAAGAGACCAGACTGACTAGTTCGATAAGAAGACTTGGAATTCCCCCAGGATTATGGCCCTGTGTCACCAGTCAGGTCTGGAACTGAACTCACCTCTGTGTTAGAATAATCCATTGTTTAAGATGGAAAAAGTCAGTGTTAGGCAAGGATGACGATTAAAAGGTTAGGCATGGAGGAGGAACAGGAGCAGGAAACAGGAAGTGGATAAGCAATGGTTCACTAAGTAGAGTGAAGTGGATGAGCTGAAACAAAATGTTAGAAATATTGAATGTAAAACTGATGGTCTGCTTTGTAAAACTTCACCTAATTCACACTAAAAAGTTTTTAAAAAGCAAAAACAATCATGACTAAAACTGCTTGTGCCTTAGCATGAATCAAGACAGTGGTGCCTACCTCTATTAGTACTCATCCATAGTCTTTGCTATCATACAGTTGGAGTAAACCAGTAGACAGATATGTTTGACTTTCACATAAAATATCATTGATGAACTACAGAGTCTTCAAAACATTTGTAAAAAAATGATAGTAAAATGCAAACTTTATTTCTCACCATAGATTCATTGAAGGTCAAGACACGTTTAAAAGTGTTACCGGGCACGTCATTCATCCCTAAGAAACAGTGTGTCCTAGAATTTAACAATGAAAATGCAATCTCTTGTATATTGGTAACTGAAGGGAAAGGGTGTTCTTTAAAGAATTTTTTAAGGTTAATAAACAAACAACCAGAAGGAGCCAAATCAGAACTGTGGATAATTAATGATTTTCCATAAAAAATCTTGGCAATATTGCCATTGTTTGTTAAGAAAAATGAGCAAGAGTGTTATCATGGTGGAAGAATCCGGTTACGTTTTTCTGGGAATTTCTCTCCTAAAGCTATGGCGAACATTCTCAGGACAGGCATAACAAGTAGTTATTATTCTTTGATCCTCTAGAAAGTCAACAAGCAAAGTGACTTGGGCATCACAAAAAAGTGTGACCTTGATCTTTGCTATTGATTGGTCTACTTTGCTTTGACTGGGCCATATGGTAGGCATTAGTTTAATTGTACTTTGTCTTCAGGATAATGCTGGTAAAGCCATGTTTTATCTCCTGTTAAAATTCTTCCAAGAAGATCTGATTTGTATGCAATGGTTTGGGCACCCATTAAGCATAAAGTTTATTGAACTTTAACTTTTCAGTCAGAATTATGTAAACTGAACCATTTAAACTGACTATGATGTTGGTTATTGTTTTTACTGTTAATCACTGGTCCTCTTTAATTAGGCCATGGAAAAGGTTAGTCATTTCCTTTCAGGTTTCATGTTCAAAATTTTCTTATCCTTTCTTAAAATGAGTTATCCATCCGCAAACTACTGGTTTTGGGGGGCATTGTCCCAAAAAATTTTTCATGAAACATTGATTTCACCCAAGATTCACCATAAATTTGCTGTTCTTACTTCAGTTTTCGCAAAATTCTTGTTGTTCTGAGAGGGGTCCATTCAAATTGATGTTTTATCCTTCTACATACCTCAAACTAAATCCTGTTCAGACATGTTATAATAAGGTAATATTAGAGTATTATCATATTAAGATAAATTGGAATCCAGTTCATGCATAGTTCTTCTATAATACTCCATTTTCCATAAATACTTTGTAGACTCTTTTTAGTAATAGTAATTTCATTAAACCATAAATTTTTAAAAAACTATTTCATTGGGGGCTCATACAACTCATCACAATCCATAAATACATCCATCTGTCAAGCACATTTGTACATTTATTGCCATCATCATTCTCAAAACATTTGCTTTCTACTTGAGCCCTTGGTATCAGCTCCTCATTTTTCCCCTTCCCGCCCCACCCACTGCCCTCCCTCATGAGACCTTGATATAAATTATTATTGTTTTCTCATGTCTTACACGGTCCAACATTTCCTTTCATCCACGTTTCTGTTGTCCGTCCCCCAGGGAGGGGCTTATATGTAGATCCTTGTAATCAGTACCCCATTTCTAGCCCACCTTCCCTCTCCCCTCCCGGTATTGCCACTATCACCACTGGTCCTGAGGGTTTCATCTGTCCTGGATTTGTATGATTCCAGCTCTTACCTGTACCAGTATAAATCCTCTGGTCTAGCCAGATTTGCAAGGTAGATTTGAGATCATGATAGTGTGGTAGAGAAAGCATTTAAAAACTAGAGGAAAGTTGTATGTTTCATCATTCTACACTACACCCTGACTGGCTCGTCTCTTCCCACAATGCCTCTGTAAGGGGCTGTCCAGTTGCTTATAGATGTACTTTGAGACCCACTCTACACTCCCCCCTCATTCACAATGATATGATTTTTTTGTTCTTTGATGCCTGATACCTGATCCCATCAACACCTCGTGATGACACAGGATGATGTGCTTCTTACATGTGGGCTTTGTTGCTTCTGAGCTAGATGGCCGCTTGTTTACCTTCAAGCCTTTAAAACCCAAGACACTATACCTTTTGATAGCCTGGCACCATCAGCTTTCTTCACCACATTTCTTATGAATCCACTTTGTCTTCAGCGATCATGTTGGGAAGGTGAGCATTCTGGAATGCCAGTTTAATAGAACAAAGTGTTCTTGCATTGAGGGAGTACTTGTGTTGAGGTCCAATGTCCATCTGCCACCTTAATACTAAACCTGTAAATATATGAACATAGATCTATTTTTCCATCATCATATAAATATATTTACATATATACATGCCTGTACTTAGACCTCTATAAATGCCCTTAGCCTTCTAGCTCTTTCCTCTATTTCCTTTTACTTTCCTCTTGCCCCACTATTTTGCTCAGTCTTCATTTGGGTTTCAGTAATTCCTCTCAGTTACATTGCCCTTGATCAAACCCTACCAGGTCTTTACCCTCCTCTCCACTGATTTTGGATCACTTGTTCCCGTGTCCCTGGATTTGTTAACACCACTTCCTTTCCCCTCACCCATGTTCCCCGGAACTGTTGGTCTGTTATTTTCTCCTCCACATTGATTGTCCCGCCTATCTTATCTAGATAGAATTGCAGAGATAATTTGTACAAGAACAAGACAGAACAAAGCAAGAACAAAAAAAAAATGACAAAAAAAGGAAAGCATGTAAATAGTTCAAGGTCTGTTTGTTGACATTTAGGAGTGTTTTCCAGAAGAGTCTGATAGAGTTCCATGCCCTGGCCCCAAAGTCTTATTTTCGCTATTCCCTTGGGACTTCATTGCTCTACTCCCCATGCTGTTCTGATGCACATCCTTAGTGTTTTGCCTTGATGTGGTGGAGTCAGATTGGGCGAAATTCACACACTGTGTCTCCAGTGTTGTCCCCTAAAGTGCTATGGGTCAGTCAAGGATAGCTTGTCTTTAGTAGGGCCGGCCCTATGGTCCTCTCTGTGCATTAGCTCCTCTGAGCAGGCATATCTTCCTCAAGGCTTGGTGGGCCAGGATGTGCTCCACTCTCTCTTCCTCCCCCTTAATATGCTCCTGTGTGCTCTGATCAGACATGCCCCTCTTCCTGAGCTGTAGCTTCAGTGCTGTCCTCTGAAGTAAATTCTTCTGGGGGGGAGGGGTGACTATCCATATAGTTGGGATTGGGGTCAGCCCCTAAGACCTCTCTACTGGTTCCCTGCTTCCTGCCAGTGTATTACATTCACATCTTGGAGCACCTGGTTGAAGTCTGGTCCCTCTTTACTAATGGAGATATAATAATACCTTCCCCTTGGGTGGGTTAATGCCCTGTTCCCCCACTACCCATTTCTTTTCTTTTTTACCCCTCCTTTTTAGTTCTATCCCTGGGTTTGGTCTGGTCCCTGCCATACTAACGACCTCACCCCAGGAATGCTTGACTACAGTAGCTTTTTCTCTATGCCCTTTGTGCATTTTTTTAAAGCTTCCCTCAGCAGACTCCTGTTGTACTTGTCCTTATGTGCTTGGCTTACTTTGCTTAGCATAATTTCCTCCAGTTCCATGCAGCAATGTGCTTCATGTGGTCATCGCTACTTTTTAGTGATGCATAGTACTCTATTGTACATAAGTAACACCGTTTTTTGGTTTTTTTAAATTATTTTATCGGGGTTCATACAACTCTAATCACAATCAATATATATATCAATTGAGTAAAGTACCCTTATACATTCATTTCCCTCATCATTCTCAAAATTCTCCTTCTGCTTGGATTCCTGGAATCAGCTCATTTTCCTTTTTTCGCTCCCCCTCCCTCCCCACTCCCCTTTCCCTCATGAACCCTTAATAACTTATAAATTATTATGTTATCTTATCTTACACTGCCCGGGGCCTCCCTTCACCCACTTTCCTGTTGCCCATCCCCGAGAGAGGAGGTTGTATGTAGATCCCCGAGATCAGTCCCCCCTTTCTATCCCCCCTTCCCTCCCGGTATTGCCACTCTCACCCTTGGTCCTGAGGGGCTCATATATCCTAGATTGATTGTGTTTCCAGATCCCAACTGTACTGCTGTGCATCCTCTGGTCTAACAAGGTTTGCAAGGTAGAATTGGGATCATGATAGTTGGGGGGGGGAGGAAGCGTTTAAGAACTAGAGGAGGGTTGTGAGTTTCATTATTGCTACACTGAACCCTGAGTAACTCATTTCCTCCCCACTATCCCTCTGCAAGGGATTTCCAGTTTTCTACAGATGGGCATTGGGTCCCCATCATGCACTCCCCTCATTCACAATGATAGGATATTTTTCCCCCACCTTTGTTGCTTGAAACCTGGTCCCTTGGCCCTTAATGATCACACATGTTGGTTTGCTACTTCCATTTGGCCTTTGTTGCTTCTGGGCTAGATGGCTGCTTGTTTGCTTTCAAGCCTTTAAGTCCTCAGACGCTATACCTTTTGATAGCTCGGCCCCATCAGCCTTCTTCACCACACTTAACTTAGGCACACATTCATCTTCAGCGTTTATGGTACCACCGTTTGATAATCCATTCATCTATTGATGGAAATTTGGGTTGTTTACAACTCCTTGCAATTGTGAACTGTGCTGCAATGAACATTGGAGCACAGATGTCTGGCCATGGTTTGCTTCTTGCCTCTTCTGGGTCTGTGCCCAGTAGGGGGATTGCTGGGTTGTATGGTAGCTCAATTTCTATCTGTTTTAGATATTGCCAAATCAATTTCCATAGTGGCTGTACATACTGCAGGTCCACCAGCAGTGGATGAGAGTTCCTATCTCACCACAGCCCCTCTCAATACTTATTGCTTCCTGATTTTTTTAATTGGGCTATGTTTGAGGGTGTTAGGTTTTAATTTCCATTTCTCTTATGACAAAAGATTGGGAACATTTTCTCATAAGTTTATTGGCCATTCGGATTTCTGCCATTGTGAAACGGTTCAGGTCCTTTCCCACCTCCTCAGTGGGCAATTAGTTTTTTTCTTTTTGGAAGCTTGCAGAGTATTGTAGATTTTAGTAATAAGGCCTTTGTCTAATGTATCATTGCTAGACATTTTCCCGTCCTTGGGCTCTGTTATTACTCTCGTGGTAAATTCTTTTGACGTATGCAGGTGTTTTATTTTCAATAGATCCCACTTGTCAATTTGTGACTCATCTATATTTGTGTCCTTCCCAATTTCTGATAACCTATGTGTTCCCTGTGACTAAGTTCTGAGGTTGATCCCAATTCCCTCATTGATGGCCCTAAAGTTTGGAGTTTTACCTCGAGGTCTAATCCACCTGAGTTTATTCTTGTGCATGCAGTGAGATAGGGATCTTGGTTCATTTTTCTGCAGGTAGATTTCCATTTTTTTCCAGATCCACTTGTTGAAGAGGGCACCTGCTTCCTACTTGATATTTTTTTGGGCCCTTATCAAAGATCAATTGTCTGTATGCTGATAATTTTATTTCTGGGTTTTGCGATCATTTTCCATTGGTCTGAGTATCTGTCATGATACTAATACCATGTGGTTTTGAACACTGTGCCTGTATAATATGTGCTAAAGTCAGGTAAAGCAAGCCCTCCCAAAGTGTCCTTCTTGAGGAATTGTCTGCTAATTCTGGGCTTCTTCCCTCTCCATATGAAGTTGGTAATCAGTTTTTCCATTTCTTTGAAGAAATATAAGGGTAATTATATTGGATTGCATCAAAATTATATAGTGTCTTGGGCAGAACTAACATTTTTACTACATTGAGTTTTCCAATCTACGAGCATGGGATAGTCTTCCATTTGTTGAGGTCGCTCTTTGTTTCTTGTAATAGTGTTCTGTAGTTTTCCTCATAGAAATCTTTGTTCTTTAGTCATTTCAATGTGTGCTTGGCTATTGTGAAGGGTACAACCCTTCTGATCTGCGATCTTATTCGATGTGTATAGAGTCCAATGGACTTCTGTTTGTTGATCTTGTATCCTGCCACTCTGCCATATTCCTCTATTGCTTCCAGTACTCCTCTTGTGGAGCTTTTTGGGTTTTCCATATATAAATTCATATTATCTGCAAGTAAGAATAGTTTCACCTCTTCCTTCCCCAGGCGAATACCTTTGATGTCTTTTCTTTGCCTTATGTTGTTACCAGTACAATGTTGAGTAAGAGTGGGGCCAGGGGCATCCTTGTCTGGTCTCCTTTTTCAGTGGGATTGTGTTAGTCTTTTCTCCATTGCCTAGTACGTTGGCTGTTGGTTTTTTATATATACCTTGTGGTATATACCTTATCTTGAGGAATTTTCCTTCCATTCCTGTCTTCTTGAGTGTCTTAAACAGGAATTGGTGTTGGATGTTGTTGAATGCTTTTCCAGCATCTATCAATATTATCATGTGGTTGTTATCATTTTTCATGCCAATGTGGGGAATGGTACTAATGATGTTGAACCAACCCTGCATCCCTGGACTGATCCCACTTGGTTATGGTGAATTATTTGTTTTATATTCTTTTGTATTCTGTTAGCCAGTATTTTGTTAAGGATTTTTCATCAATGTTCATTAAGGATATTGGTCTGTAGTTCTTGATTCTTGTGGAATCCCTGCCCAGTTTTGGTATCAGAGTTACACTAGCTTCATAGAAGGAGTTTGGGAATTTGCTGTCTTTTTCTAAGTTCTGGAAGAGTTTGTGTAGGATTGGTGTCAGTTCTTCCCTGACTGCTTGGTAGAATTCTCCTGTGAAGCCATCTGGTCCAGGGGATTTTTTTGTTGTTGTTGGTAATTCCTTGATAACCTTATCTATTTCTTCTGTTGCTATGGGTCTGTTCAAAATCTTGAGATCCATCGGGAATAGTCTAGGGAGGGATTGCTTTTCCAATAATTTGTCCATGTCTTCCAAGTTGTTGAATTCATTGGAGTACAGTCCTTCGTAGTACTGGGTAATTTTCTTTTTTATTTCATTAGGGTCTGTTGTAATGTCCCCTCTTTGATCACTCATTCCTGCTATTGACATTTGTTCTCTCCTTTCTTGGTTACGTTTGCCAGCGGTCTGTTAATTCCATTTATCCTTTCAAATAACCCACTTTTAGCAGCATTAATTTTTTTGCTTAGTTTTCTTATTTTCACTCTCCTGAATCTCAGCCCTGGTTTTTATTATGTCTTTGATTTTGCTATTAGCAGGAATATCCTGTTGACTCTGCTCTAATTGCTGTAAATTTGTGCCAGCATATCAATCATAACTCTCTCTTTTTCATGTGTGCTTGTATTGCTATGAAATTTCCTCTGATAACTGCCTTTGCTGTGTCTGATAAGTTTTGGTACGTTGTGTTCTCATGCTCGTTGGCTTCTAAAAATTTCCTAATTTCCTCTCTGATCTGTGCCAATATGCACTCCTTTTGCAATAGAGTTATTCATACTCCAGTTGCTTGCTCTTGTTTTCTTCATCTTTTATGTTGATTTCCAGCCTTATGGCAGGCACAGTGGTCAGAGAGAGAGAGGTCTATATGATACCAATGTGCTTAAATTTATGCAGATTCACTTTATGCCCCAGCATGTGGTCTGTCTTCGAACATGTGCTATATGGGCTTGAAAGGAATGTACTTTTTTTTGTATTTCGATGAAAAGTTTTGTAAATATCTATCAGGTCAATTTGTCTCATTACAGGATTTAGGTCTCTAGCCTCCTTGTTGAGTTTCTTTTCCTGTGATTTATCTTTCTCAGAGAGTGATATAGTGAAGTCACCTATAATTGTTGAGGCTGTGATTTCTTTTTTCATCTTTTGGAGCATTTGGTTGATGTATTTGACGGGTCTCTTGTGTGGGGAATATGGGTTTAAAATGCTTAGTGGTTCTTTGTCTACTGTTCCTATGAGCATTATATTGTGTCTCTCCTCCTTATCTCTTTTTATGATTTGCAGTTTGAGGTCAATTTTATCCAAGATTAGGATTGCAACCCCTGTTGTTTTTGAATTGCTGTTTGCTTTGTATGATTTTCTTCAGCCTTTGATTCTCAACCTATTTTTATCTGGAATCTTGAGATATGTCTCCAGTAGACAGCAGATTGATGGGTTGTGTTTTCTAAGCCAGTCTGCTAGCCTCAGTCTTTTAATGCCTGCGTTCAGTCTATTGATATACAGGGTTATGATCTCCTTCTGTGCACTCTGTGATATCATCTTATACCTTTGTGTTGGGTGTTTTCCTACCTCCCTTTTTTATCACTGTGGTGTGTGTGTGTGTGTGTGTGTGTGTGTGTGTGTGTCTGTGTGTGTTTCCTTCTTGACTTCTTTCTACCCTTAAACCAATGCTATCTTGGGGACTGTTTCCTCTTTGTTGCCCTCCGGGTGGGGTTATGCTGTGTGGTAATTTCTTATTTATGCTCGGTGAGTGCTGCTGTTCTGCCCATACTGGAGCAGTAAGGATATTTTGTAGGCCTGGTTTTCTTCTAATGTATTCTTTGAGTTTTTCCTGTCTGGGAAGATTCTTACTTCTCCATCTATGTTGATAGATAGTTTGGCCGGGTAGAGTGTTCTTGGGCTTGTGTTATTTTCCTTCAGTTTTTGGAATATGTTCCTCCACTCTCTCCTCCTCCTCATACTGTCCACACATAGGTCTGAGCAGAGTCTTATGTGGGAACCTTTATAGGTGACTGCTTGTTTTTCCCTAGCTGCTCTCATGATTTTCTCCTTTTCCTCAAAGTTGGATAGTTTAACTGTATGTACCTTGGTGACTTCATTTTTAGGATTCAGTCTAGCTGGTGTTCTTTTAGCCACCTGAATGGTTTCCTGATTTTCATTAAGCTTGGGAAGTTTTTCTCCAAGAATTCTCTCACTTTTGTTGCATCCCACTTCTCTGATGATCTTATTAGATTTTTGTTCCCATTTATTAAAGTCTTTTTGGCTGTCCTATAGGTCACTGGTGCAGTTCTCTGCCTCCTCCAGTCGATTGGCAAAGTATTCTTTTGTTACCTCTTGCCTAAGCTCTCGTATTTCCCTTTGGTGTATGGACTTTATCTTCTCTGTAATTTCATCCTTTTTTCTGTATTCTCTCCCTCATATCCTCTATGACTCCAAATAGCATTCTGAAAAATTTTTTCTGTGCCAGATCAATGTCTGCTTCTTCTATGCATGCCTTTAAGTTCAGGACATCTCCTGCTATTGTCGTTTGTTTCTCCTGTTGTTTCATTGAGGTTGGTAGGGCTCAATGATGTTTGTCTTGTTTTTTTTTTTTTTTTTTTTTAGAGGAGCCAAGTGCCATTTTCCAAGGAGTCGAAGAGCACTGGCTCTCTCTGGGAGACTTGTAGGAATGCTTCTTCGAACTGCCTACAGCTAAGTTCACTATTTAGTCGGCCTACTACTTTATCTTCCTGTGGCTTCACTCTTGTCTCTAGTCCACCAGTATTCTGTTATTCGGAGGGCAAGTTGGATGGTTCTCTCAGGGGACACTGGTTGGGTTGTTGTAAACCCACAGGGATGGTGCTATACTGAGTGATCTCACAAGAAGCTGTGATGGTGTGGCCCTTGGCAGCGTGGGCCGCCACACAGGGCATACAGGAGTGTCCCCTGCAACGGCAATACTGCAGAAGGCTGGTGGGTTAGCGCACCAAGAATGGAGGGTAGACTTGCCTTGATCAGGTAGATCGCTGCAGACGTTGGGCAGAGTTTCACACAGCTGTGTGGAATGTTGGCAAGTGTTGACTGAGCCATGTGAGGCACTACAGCAGGTGGGAGGAAGTTCCCTCAGTAACGTGGAACCACAGAGGATGGATAGGAGCTCCTCCAGCCACGCAGGCAGGATTTCCCCTGAAGAAAGTAGGCGTTTCCCCAGACACGTATTAAGCACTGTAGAAGGCGGGTGGGCTGAATTTCCCAGGGAAGAAGTTGAGTAGGATATCCCCTTGTGGAGAGTGGACAGGTTTTACCCAGACTCAGGTTATGCTGCAGGGGTTTGGGCTCTTTCCGCTGGGTAGAGGGCAGGCTCGGATGTCCTAGGCTAAGGGGAGTAGTCTGGGTGTTGGTGGTGGTGGTGTGAGAGATAAGTGAAGAGAAAAAGAAAAAAAAAACACTAAGCCAGCTGAGACTGTGGGTGGATAGAGAAGGGAGGGAAACAAAAGTAGCAGTATAGCTGAGCCCTGATCACTGACCTTGGGCTGGAGCAGTTTAATCCCTGCCCTGATGCTGTGGCAAACTGTGGCTGTGTTGAGATAAAGCCCCTGCGCTGGCCCCAAATGATCTGAGACAGTGGCAGAGCTAAAGTCAAACCCTAGTCGGCTTCCACTGTGGTAAGCCAAAAGCCCCCAGTGCCTCAAAACCTAGTGGATGTGGGCCTACTTATCTTTATGATGCTCCACCTGCGACCCGGCAGTGTGGACTTTTACGCTTAGTAACTCTCCTGATTTCTGCAGAGTCCCTCTGGTATGTGTAACTCAGTCTGTGTTTTCTTATCTTGAATCTAAATCTTTTGAATGCTTAATGTTTTTAATTTTCTTTGTGTAGAATAAAATGGCCACAATGCACTTTTGTTATAGGCACTATGGTTGTCTTGAGGAAAGGTATTTATGCGATTGTTTGAGATATTAGCTCAAGCCCATTTTTTTATGTAACCTCATTTTTATTCTAATTTCAGTATTTGATAGAGTGAAAAACTTCCCCCAAAATGAAATAACTGAGCCTATCACTTTAAGGACACACCTGACAGTGTTTATGAGCATAATGACATGATGTTTTAAAAACAGAATGGAATTTAAACATAATTCAGTAAACTAATATATTTCAGAGGAACAAGACATGAGATCCTGAATGATAAAAGACTCAACCAAACTAACATCATATAGATTTTATCTATCCATATTTGTAATATTAGAAATTAAAACAGAAATTTAAAAACATTTATTAATATATTTTAAAATAAGTCAGTAGATTTTAATGTGGCAAAGTACAAAACATTTGTTCATGTGGTTTCAGATTCCAAGTTGCAACAAACTTTCAAGAAGCTATCACTTTCAAAATGTAATATTTATTCACTGAAAACACTATTCTTTATCAAGGGCTCATGAGGGAGGGAGAGAAGGGAAAAATGAGCTGATTCAGCGGCTTAGGTGGAGAGCAAATATTTTGAGAATGATGAGGGCAGTGAATGTACAAATGTGCTTTACACAATTGATGTATATATGGATTGTGATAAGAGTTGAATGAGTCCCTAATAAAATGATTTTTTTAAAAGAAAATAAAACACTATTCTTTAAAGTCTAAAGATAGAGTTAGCTCACAAGGAATATTTATAAACACCAGCATGTTTCATATTGATGTGTAGAAAGTTGAGCTCTGTTGTCATAGCGTTTAAGTAACCAATTTCAACCAAAATATTGGCAATTCAATTCCGCTCCTTACGGAAAAAATGTGGCAGTCTGTATCCATAAAGATCACAGCCTCAGAAACCCTATCTGGCAGTTCTGGCTCTATGAGTAGGAGACAACTCGTCAGCATCAGGTTTGGTGCATGATGTGGTTGTGCAACTAAAATATTAGTGTATACTACTTTAAGGAGAACCACATTCATAGGTTTAAGGCCAACACAGGCTTACATTAATGCCTTGAGGGCGTGTTCGCTATTTCAGTATGGGACCTAAAGCCTGAAAATGGAGACAGAGTTAATATATTGTGCATTGCAAAGCAGTATTTCTCAAGATTCATCCCTTTTGCTATCTATAGGTGTAACCAAAACTAAACCCACTGCCATCGAGTCACTTCCACCTCATAGCAACCCCACAGGACAGAGTAGAACTACTCAAGACCGTAACTTTTACAGAGGTTGACACTTCATCTTTCTCCTTCAGTGAGGCTGGTAGTTTCAAACTGGTAACCTGGGGTTAGCAGCCCAACATGTAATCCACAATGATACTGGGGCACCTTGTAAAGCGATCAAGCGCTTTCTGTGGTTGGGAGATGTTTGTCTAAACATACTTAAATAAATTTTTTGTCAGAGTATTTCTACATCTTCTTAATAGTATTATATACCTTCTAAAAAGGAGTAAACAAATTCAATGCCATCGGGTCAATTCTGACTCATAGCAACCCTATAGCAATGGTGTAATGGGTTATAATTTGGGCTGTTAACCTCAGGTCTGTAGTTCAAAACCATGGGGCACTCTGCAAGAGAAAGTTGAAGCTTTCTACTCAAAAATTACAGTCTCAGAACCTATAGGGCAATTATACTCTCTCCTATGTAAAGAAAAGAAAATAACTTTAATTCAGAATACTTCTTTTCTGGTTCCTCTTTCCACTCTGCTATTCCTTACAATCTATTTTGGAAAGTATTCTCATTAAGGAATAGAGTCACGAAGCTGAAAAAGGCTTTAAAAACGGTTTATTATAACTATTCGATTCAATGTTGCTAAAACACTTGGCCAACTTTGCTTTCTGTGTTCTATATTTCAAAGACAATGAAAAGGATTAATTTTATATATAATGTGTAAAGTTTCTTACTCTAAAATCGCTTTTTCGTAATATGGAAGTTAGCAAGTCCTCAGACGTGAGAAGCTGTTCTGCACATATCACCAGCACTCTTGCTCTTCCTCGTGTTACAGAGCCTCAGGGGAAAGAGTCTGGGGCCCAGAGATCCTTGCCTTAACTTTGTCTTTTATTGTTTGTTTAGTAAGAACCTTAAGCCTTGGCAGAGAAATCCAGCATTAGAAAAATTTTTTTCAAAACTTTGCAAGTTAAATTTCATGAAAAAGAGACTCTTGAGGCAGAAATTATTATATTAAAACATTTATTAGGGAGTGCTATTGGGATTATCATCCCTTGAAGGGAAGTAAATGGATTGGGCAAAGGGAGGACTTTGGACTGCCGTGGTGGCCCTGTGAGGAGTCCAGATCTGTGGGGTTTTGTATCATTCCTAGTTGAGATGAAAGTGTGACTGTTGATAACACAGCCAGTCACTGCATGTGGTTGCTGTAACATGAGGGAACGCCTTTGCCTGTGACGGCTGTTTTAACCAGGGTCCCCCAAAGAAGGCTAAGAGTTAAGGGCCATCTGCTTTGGCAGTTCCAGCAGCTGTAGGAATGAGACCTGCACTTCCGAGGATGGGTTGGAGCAGCATATCACAGGATTCCCTCCAAAGGTTTATCAGTGAGGCTCCTCAGAACAGAGGCTTGATAATGTTTAACTCGCAGGGAGTTACTTTCTTCACATAATGAGAAGTGTGAGAATTGCTTCTATTAATATTTCCCATAGTTTCAAGGAAGCTGCAAGGCCTCCAGCCAACATGGCTGCGTTCCACGCAGCAAGAGTTCCTAGTATTTCCACCAATAATACTCGTATTTGTGAAGAAGGCTAAGAAATTCAAAATAAGAACATTGCCCAGAGTTCTGTCAAAGACAGAATGAATTTTAAGACTGATAGCCTCTTTTCTCTTTTCCACAGAAAGCCACCATTTAATCTGAGTAGATGGAAAAAAATAATGCAAAATAATAGATCTTGAAATAGTCTTCCTGACTATGAAAGCAACGCCATTCCTCTTGATTGGTCATTCCTGGCACGGGAAACATGTGGTCATCTGACTCACAATGGCCACTGCCAGTCCGTTTCTGCTCACTACCACCTAGGATGTTGATCTTTATGGGTTTCATTTCATTTTTTATGACCTTCAATTTACCTGGATTCATACTTCATACATTCCAACTTCCAATTATTAGTAGCTTTTTGCTGCTGCTTACCTTGAGTCATGCCCCATCAACAAATGAAGATCCGAAGCCTCTACTTCCACAAGCCTTACGCCATTCAGGTCACCATCACGACTCACTTTGGGAAAGCAGATCAGCCACCTTCTGAGTGCCTTCTAACCCAGGGGCCCCTCCTCTGGCACTATCTCCAACAGGGTTCTGCTTCCATGCATTGGGCCTTCGGTGTTGGACAATGATTCCAAGCTGCGCATAAGGGTTCGACGGCTATTTCCTCTGAAGTGGGCCACCGAGTCCTGCTTCCATGTTTGTTCTTAGTCAGGAAGCTCTGCTGAAACCTGTCGTTTTGAGGAGCCCTGCTGGCGTTGGAGATGTCAGTGACATTGCTTCCAGTGGTGGGATTCAGCGGGCTTGCCCTGGTCTGGCAGAGTGGATACCTAATTTTTGGTTGAGTTCAAGGAACTAGTTTAAATGGGACTTGTTATCAGGGTTCTTTCTAAGGTGGGCAGGGCAGAACAGCCACCCAGTGCCCCATGTGGACAACACCAATTTACATCCCTTCCTCCTTTTTAAGGTTCATTTGCACTGCTCTTTCTTATGACGTAATCTGGTTTTGCGTCCCTCTGTTAATCGTTCTTAAGTATTAACTATGAAATAATAAACTACCTTCCGGCATGTTGCTTTTTTGTGTGTTTAAAGCAGTCACTAGGGCAGCAAAGCGGGTGTTACATTCTCTGACTCCTTCCACTGCTTAGCTTCCAGCATCACAGCGAAGCACAAGCCGCGGTAGGATGACACGCTAACAGGCAAAGTAGTGGCTTATGCATTTGGGGGCCATTAAATCAATGGAAGTTATTGGCTAGGACAAAACATTGGTGTATTTGAGAATAAAATATTTTCCACCATTACAGATTATTCATACAGTAGCCAATTGTCTGCTACTGGAACATTTTCTAAGCTTTCAAATGTACAACTGTTATTTTATAATTATACTAAGGCATACTGGAGCAACTTCTAACCCTTAAACTTTTCTTAGTGTTCATAAATCCATTCCTATTGCAGTGATATTGATAATTACCTTTCTTTTCTAGGCAAATGCAATAGGCAGAAGTGCTAAAACTGTTAGAGAATTTCTAGAAAAGAATTATACAGAAGATGCTATGGCAAATGACAATGAGGCTATCAAACTAGCAATCAAGGCTTTGCTAGAAGTAAGTGATCCAGTAGAGCCCACTCAATCTAACATGTTTTATCTTTGTTCACCCATTTTTTTATGAAAACAAAATTTACTTAGGTAATTCTAATATTGTACTTTTTATGATAGGTTGTCCAATCTGGTGGGAAAAATATTGAACTTGCTATAATAAGAAGAAACCAACCTTTGAAGGTAGGTGATTCACTGAACAGAGAAAAAAATCTGTAGTATAATTTGATCAAAATAAGATATTATTAATCAGAAGTAAAGTTTTAGCACCTGTGAATCTCATTTATAAGCATGAAATATTAATTGGCACTTCTTGACACTATGAGACCTCTATTTTGTTGCTCTATGCCAGCGGTCCTCAACCTGTAGTTCGTGACCCCTTTTAGGGGTTGAACAACCCTTTCACAAGGGGCACCTGATTCATAGCAGTAGCAAATTACAGTTATGAAGTAGCAACAAAAATAATTTTATGGTTGGGGGGGGATCACCATAACATGAGGAACTGTATTAAAGGGTCACGGTATTAGGAAGGTTGAGTACCACTGCCCTAAGCTAATAGTATTTGTGCTTTACTTTTATATACCCCAGTCTGAGGACCTAGAGCCACTGAGATCGAGATTTAGGCCTACACGGTCAGGACATGGTTCTGTAAATAGGAACCTCTACTGACTCAGTCCTACACCAGGGTCACTGTAGCACATGCCCTATGGAGATCCATACCTTGTACCACATACAGCAGTCATGCTTCTGGTGTGTTCAGCTCTTCTGAAATAATGCCATGCTCCCAGCCAGTCCTTAGGGCTTCAGATTTCTGGCAGAATGCTATCCTTTATAGTGGGGAGGGAAAAAAAGCCATCCATGTGTTCTTGCTTTCTATACATTTTTTGTGTTCTCAAATTTTACTTGAAGATATTCTATGCCTTTGTAGACTTGGATTTTTGTGCCTGTCTCGCCTAATAATGACTATATTTCTTTGTGGCAATTTGATGTTATTACTTGTATACTTTGTCAGTCATTATCGGTCAAAACTTGTAGAACACAGAATAAACTGTTCAGAACAGTATGTTGACTGAACTGTTCAGAATATTGTTAAAGAGGAGCCATTTGATTAAAAAGCATTGAGGTGTTGTAAAATTGTTCACTGTTGGTTGAGGAGCCGTGGTAGTGTGATGGTTAAAGTGCTCAGCTGCTGAACAAATGGTCAGCATTTTGAACCCACAGCACTCTATGAGAAGGACAAGACGGTCTGCTTCTGTAGAGACTTCAAGTCTTGGAAACCCCATGGGAGAGTTCTGCTCTGTTCTCTGTGCTTGTTAGGAGTCAGCATTGATTTAATAATAAGTGGGTTAGGGTTTGTGTTATCATCCATGAGGTAGAGCTATACAAGTAGAATTTGCCAACAAACTCTCTTCGACTGAGTGTATATTAAGCACTAAATTGTGGACCAGTATAGTACTGCTTTACATGTATTTTTTGTTTTCAAGAAAATATTTCAAGGATCAGCAGTGTTGAAATTAGTGCTGTTTGGAATAATGGGGGTTTCTTTCATGATTGTTGCTGCTTTGACACCCCTTTGTTTTCTTTTGTTACTCAACAAATGGATGAGCATGGGAGCACAGAACAGGAGCAATATCTGAATAAATAAGAGAAATAAGGATCAGGCAGTGGCATCTGTCCCTTCATGGCCCCACATTAATAATCAGGCTGCTGAGCAGAGTGTGAAGATGGGAACTGGACTGCTGAATTGCCTATACGGCCCAGGGCTGGGGGACAAATGTGCCTCTATCACAGGGACACAAGCCACTGAGATTAGGGTGTCCTCTCTAGCCCTATCACACACTACATACATTGATAAATCGATATACATAGACACAGTTAAACATGTATTCATATTCATGGGTGACAGGATGAGATCTGTGCTTTACTATCATTCAACATGAAACCAGGATAGACTGGTTGTGAGTAGAACACACATGCACAAACATTAACAACAACAAACTCACTGCCATCAAGTTAATTCTGACCGAAAGCAACCCTGTAGGACAAAGAAGAATCACCCCTGTAAATTTCTGAGACTCTAACTCTTTACAGGGGTAGAAAGCCTCGTCTTTCTCCCAAAGACTAGAATAGAACACAGCCTTTTCTTTACTTTTTTATTAATACATTTCATATTATCCCATAGTTCAATCAAGAGAAGTATAATTGTACAATTGCTACCAGTTTCCAAACATTCTTTTTCTACATGGATTCCTTGATACTGTCTCCCCATCACCATAGAACCCTGCTCCCCCTGAAATCCTTATTCTACTTGCTGTCTCTATAGGTTCATGAATCCTGTTTCATATATCGAAAAACACAACTTCAAGAGAGTAGCCTCCAATGACATGACACCTCTGCGATACAGCCTGCTATGGACAAGCAGAAGCCAAACACAACAATACAAACCAACCACACAGACAATTTAGGAAGACAGAGCATTTTAGAGAGGTTCTACTGACACAGTTTTAACTGGTCAAGTCAGATTTACGCCTTTGAGCTTCTATATTCCTCTCTCCAACGCTCTCTGTTGAGTAACCGCTTTCCTCCCATCCCTCAAGTAGATAGAGGGAGTTCTCCAGAGACGTATTTTCTATGTAGTTCAACAAATGGATCTTGGGCTCCCACTGTAAGCCACAGCCTTCTGTACACCAGGTTCTCAGTTTAGGCTCTGATGCGGATCCCTCCTCCAACTCCTGAGTATATGATTTACAATCCTTCGGTAACTGATGGTGGGATGCTTCTTCCATGTGGCCTTATTTGACATCTCATTTAGATGGCTGCTTGTTTGGAAACAAACCTTTAAGACCCCAGACACTAAGCTAGCTGAGCACATCTACATTCTCTGCCACATTTGTTATAGCATCCATATCTACTGTGTCTTCTTCCTGAGGGCGAGTATCAAACAGGGCCATGCTTTAAGAACTAATTGTTCTTAGAGTAAGTTGGAGCTAGGATTTAGTGTGATCCCAAAACCCATTTCTGGATGTATGTTTGTTTGTTTGTTTGTTTTTTCCCTTTTAATTTGTTATTTCTGGGGGGTTAATACATATGTCATATCATTCTGTAGATCAGGCTTGTCAAACAATTGTATAGTTGCTTCCATAATCCGTTTCCCAACATACTCTACCTTCATGTTCTCCTTGACACCATCTCCCTTTTGGCCCACCTCCACTCCCCTGGTACTCTCCCTGCCATACCCTGTTTCTATTTGCTCATCAATCCTGAGTTTCATTTACTGAAAAACAGAAAAAACAACAATTTCCATAGGGTGACCTCCAATGACATAGTATACCTCTGAAATACACCCTACTATGAACAGGTATAAATAAAATGAAACAGAATGCCAGTCACCCGCTTGCCAGAATGATACATATCTTAATACAGCATATTGGGTGATGATGAAGCAAGGACATTGATTGTCCACCTACCAACACCCTTCTTGGTATAGCTGTCTGCAGCTTCCTCAGACACAATGTGTTTTCCAATTTAAGTCCTCAGGTTACACGTGTGTCTGAGGTAGGGCCCCGTTCATCCAGTGGAGTTCTATTTGGGATCTCACTGGTGTAGCCTCTGGAGCATGCCATGCACACAGGTGATCTAGGATGACCCAGTGTTCCACAGCACCCCGCCTGCATCTCTGAGATCCCCTAGACTCCTGAGATCAATGCGGCCCATTCAGTGCGTGCCGCCAAAGGCAGTCTCCCTCACCTGTCCACAAAAGCATGAGCATTTCCAGTATTCTCCTCCCCCGTTGGGGATTGGTCCTCCCTCTTTTCTTACCACCAGACCTGCCTTTGTGTTCCCTCAGACAGAGCACAGCCTTTAGAATTCCAAAGGCCTGAGTTGGCTTTGAGCAGGAACTTTTGGTTCACAGTATAACACTGAGCAGGTTATTCCCATCTCTGATATAGTTGTATCCGCGTGTGAAATGAGGCTAGAAACACTACCTCAAAGGGTTGTGAATTAGGATAGCATGAGATAGCTGTTATGTCAGCTGGTACATGCAGTAGGTGCTCATTTAATATATCTATTCAGTTTATTTTAAAACTATGCTTATGTGTATTTTTCTATAATAAGAGAGTGGGAGGCAATAATTAACCCAAAAATCTGACCAGTTTCAGAGTTAGTAGTTCTGACTAAATGTAACTACTATTTCTTTTTACCTTTGGTGAAAATTTTTAAGAGAAGGATCCTGACATTTTCTTTTCCAAATCTACCTAATTACAAAGAAAAATCATGTCTTGACTTTTATTTTCAGTACCTTATGTGTTTAATTATTTTACACCTGTCTTAGTGCTATCATAATATGAATACCACAAGTGTTGTGGCTTTAGCAAACAGTAATTTATTCTCCACTTAGGAAGCTACCAGTCCAAATGCTTGGCACCAGCTATAGCCTACACTTTCTCTCTGTGTTGCATCTTGTGTCCTTTAAGCCTTTTAGGGCCCAGCATTTCCGTGGCGATGTCCACGTACCTTGACCTCAGTCTACCCTACATCTAGGACAGTGGTTCCCAACCTTCCTAATGCCACGATCCTTTAATACGGTTCTTTATGTTGTGGTGACCCCAACCATAAAATTATTTTCATAACTTCATAACTGTATGAACTTATGAAACTACTTCATAATTGTAATTTTGCTATTGTTATGAATTTTCATGTAAATATCTGATATGCAGGGTGTATTTTCATTTTACAAATTGAACATAATTAAAGCATAGTAATGAATCACAAAAACAATATGTAAGTATATATTGTGAATATTTATTTCTAATTACAAATCAATGAAATTTTGTCTTGAAGCATGGTGTAGCATGGCTAACAGCCTTCGTGCCGGCTACTCGAATGTGGGCGGACCCGCCTGGAGATGGATAGAGGAGCAGTGTCTCAGTTCCTAAGACCATCAGAAATATATGTTTTCTGAGGGTCTTAGACGACTCCTGTGAACGGGTCGTTCAACTCCCAAAGGGGTTGGAACCCACAGGTTGAGAACCACTGATCTAGATGGTTCTCAGCACAGGGACTCTGTCCAAAGGACATGCTCTGCTCTTTTATTTTTTGACGGTATTCAGTTCCTCTGATCTCTGCTTCAGTGTTTAAATCTCAAAAGAGATTGACGTCAACATAATCCTGTAGATTGAGTGCATCCTGCCTTGTTACATAACTGCTACTAATCTGTGTCATTAACATCATATAGTTTAGGATTTCCAACACACAGGAACCACGGCCCAACCAAGTTGACCCATTCTCAGGGGACACAATTGAATCTATAACAACATTTACTTATAGCATGAATAGTATATAGTATGACTATAATCTATATGATCTAAGACAGTGGTTCTTTACCTGTGGGTCGCGACCCCTTTGGGGGTCAAATAACCCTTCACAGGGGTCTCCCGGTTCATAACAGTAGCAAAATTACAGTTATGAAGTAGCAATGAAAATAATTTTATGGTTGGGGGGGTCACCATGACATGAGGAACTGTATGAAAGGGTCGCGGCATTAGGAGGGTTGGGAACCACTGATCTGAGAGATAGTTGTCTATTTTTGGACTAGGTGCTCTTATTATATGGAACTTGAATATCTTGTACAGCCTGATTTGAAAGAATGTCTCCCTGAGGCTGCTTTGAGTTTGCTTCGGTAAGGCAGCCCAAGTTTATTACCCAGTCAGGGCAATTTTTTATTTCACTGTCTCAACTTCAGAGTGTACAAACTATGTAGGTAATAAACATTTGAACAAAACCTATGAAGGGAAAATATAATCATTGACATTTTAAATAAGTAGATAAATGAATTAGACAGGTAGCCCTCTAGTTACAAATAGTGAATTGAATGATATCTTTATTTTTACAACCTCTACAAACCACTAAAGCAGCAGTAAAAAAGGAAAGCAAAAAAGGCGTAAATCATGTAAAAATGGATAATACGTAGTTAAAAATAGAGAACAAAGGGCTAAACCATAAATAAAAGTCTCAGTGATGTCAGCACTTTTTAAAGAGATGTAACTTAGCAAAGCAGAGGAGGAAGAAAACATACTGCCTGCCTAGTGGTTAATGATAACTAAAATCCCATAAATATTGGAATTTGCTGGAATACAGTACATTTAATTTCTAGTGGTGGTGAAGTAAGATAAAAAGCAGTGAAAGCCAGAGGCCTAAACCAGCTTGAATTGTATATACAAAAGGGGGGGGAGAAGAACCCCAAGAGTAGGACCTCAGTTTTCCTTTCTTCAGCCTTTAACTCCAGTTTAACAGGCGTTTTGCTCTCTAACCAGGGATCAGAGCTTTCTAAATGGCCAGCATCCTCAGCCCCAGGTCACACTTTGTCTCTTGAGCTAGTCTTTACCTCCTAGCAAAAGACTGCAGGACCCATTTCTGGAGAAACTAAATAGTGTTAAGTAGAAGGTGCTATAAAAATTTCATGGAAAACTTCCATTATCTTTTAATTCTATTTTCCCAATTGAACCTTTTGAAGCCCTATCTTACTTGGGGTTTCCCCAATTTAAACGCAACAACAAGAAAACAGGCTTAAGCTCACCACTTGTCCAACTTGCAGGGAACCCAGGCTGCTGGTTGATTTCCTCCACAATATACATGAAAGTTCCATTTCCTCTTTAGCTCCTCACTCTAAACATAGATGTGAAAAATTTGCCAAGGATCTAGATATTATAAAAAATAGGGT
This sequence comes from Tenrec ecaudatus, assembly GCF_050624435.1. Taxonomy (NCBI): domain Eukaryota; kingdom Metazoa; phylum Chordata; class Mammalia; order Afrosoricida; family Tenrecidae; genus Tenrec; species Tenrec ecaudatus. Next base: position 50,531,637 of record NC_134544.1, on the reverse strand, counting down.
AAAACAGAAGAAGGCTTATAGGAACACACAATACAGGATACAGAAGGAATCTAAGATAATAGCTAAAGCAATCCCCCAAAACATGATTACTAACCTCAAAAAGATGAGAGGATGTTTAAAATTTAATTGCTCTTGGAAATCAATACATAGCCCAAATTAAAATCTCAATAGGAAGAAAAGAATTGCAATTCAAATCAAGGAAACATCCTATGAAATAACAAAGATGTAGAGATAAACAACTAGAGAGAAAAATAATTTAGATCAGTGCATCAGAAGTTGAAAATAGACTTAATTGGGGAGGAAAATCCTCAGAGAACTAATGCACAAACATTTCCCAGAAGGGTAGGACATGAGTCCCTCAGTCAGGTGCAGCCACTTGTCTTCATTCCCTGGAATCAACAGAGGAAGATGTGGGATCTTTGGCTGCCTGAGTTGGGCTTTAGTCCACATAGGGGAGTGTTTGAACTGTGGGGTGAAGATGGGTTTCCTCCTCCCATATGACAGTCACAGTCTTGGAAACCAAAGGCACTTCTACCCAGTTCTGGAGGGTCGCTATGAGTTGCCACTGACTCCGTGGCAGTGAGTTTTGTTTTGTTGGGTTTTTTTTTTTTTGCTCTAGGAACAGCTGTTTGCTGTGCAATGAATCCAGAACTACAAATGGTGCCTGACTACCATTGCAGATCATTTTAATCCAAGAATCCTGCTGAAATAAAAAAAAAATTGTAGAACAGAATTTTGCATTTTCATGGTCTTGTGATTTGGGGGAGCAATAACTAGTAGACATTTTTGTTAGGTGCTGTTGAGTCGTTGCAGACTCACAGTGACACTGCGCCACAGGATGAAACACTGCCAGGTCCTGTGGTGTCCTAAAAATTGTTCATATGGTTGAGTCCACTGTTGCAGCCATTGTGCCAGTTTATCTCATTGGGGGCTTGTCTATTCTTTACTGACGAAGGTTTTACCGACCGCGATGTCCTGATGACATGCAGACAGTAATGAAACAAAGTCTGACTATCCTTGATTCTAAGAAACACTGTGATTGTATGTCTTACAAATAACATTAAAAAAAACAAAACAAATAACATTTCTTGGTTCTCTGGCAGTCTGTGGTATTATCACTATTCTTTTGCCAGTGCCATAATTCAAATGTATCAGTTCTTCTGTCTACCTTATTATGCATTGCCTCGCTTTCCATGAATATAAGCAATTGAAAATACCATGACTGAAAAAAGAAAATCCCATGACTTGGGTCAGGCACACTTTTGTCTCTAAGTGCTATCTTTGCTTTGTAGTGTTTTTTTTTTAATTTTTTTTTTATTTTAACAATTTATTGGGGCTGATACAATTCTTTTCACAGTTCATACATATACATACATCAATTGTATAAAGCACATCTGTATAGTCTTTGCCCTAATCATTTTTTTCTCTTTTCTTCTTTTACATTTTATTAGGGACTCAAACAACTCTTACCACAATCCATACATATACATACATCAATTGTATAAAGCACATCCATACATTCCTTGCCCCAATCATTCTCAAGGCATTTGCTCTCCACTTAAGCCCCTTGCATCAGGTCCTCTTTTCCCCCCCCCCCTCCCTCCCCATTCCCCCCTCCCTCATATGCCCTTGGTAATTTATACATCGTTATTTTGTCATATCTTGCCCTATCTGGAGTCTTCCTTCCCCCCTTCTCTGCTGTCCCTCTCCCAGGGAAGAGATCACATGTGGATCCTTGTAATCAGTTCCCCCTTTCCAACCCACTCACCCTCCACTCTCCCAGCATCGTCCCTCACACCCTTGGTCCTGAAGGTATCATCCACCCTGGATTCCCTGTACCTCCAACCCTCATATGTACCAGTGTACAGCCTCTGTCCTATCCAGCCCTGCAAGGTAGAATTCGGATCATGGTAGTTGGGGGGAGGAAGCATCCAGGATCTGGGGGAAAGCTGTGTTCTTCATCGATACTACCTCACACCCTAATTAACCCGTCTCCTCTCCTAAACCCCTCTATGAGGGGATCTCCATTGGCCGACACTTGGGCCTTGGGTCTCCACTCTGCACTTCCCCCTTCATTTAATATGATATATATATACATATATACACATACATATATACATATACACATATATACACATACATACACACACATATCTTTTTTTTTTTTTTTTGCATGATGCCTTATACCTGGTCCCTTGGGCACCTCGTGATCTCACTGGCCGGTGTGCTTCTTCCATGTGGGCTTATTTGCTTCTGAGCTAGATGGCCGCTTGTTCACCTTCAAGCCTTTAAGACCCCAGACACTAACTCTTTTGATAGCCGGGCACCATCAGCTTTCTTCACCACATTTGCTTATGCACCCATTTGTCTTCAGCGATCCTATCATGGAGGTGTGCAGTCAATGATATGATTTTTTGTTCTTTGATGCCTGGTAACTGATCCCTTTGGGACCGCTCGATCACACAGGCTGGTGTGTTCTTCCAATGTGGACTTTGTTGCTTCTGAGCTAGATGGCCGCTTGTTTCTCTTCAAGCCTTTAAGACCCCAGTCACTATCTCTTTTGATAGCCGGGCACCATCAGCTTTCTTCACCACATTTACTTGTTCACCCACTTTGGCTCCAGCCGTTGTGTTGGGAGAGTGAGCATCATAGAGTTCCAATTTAATAAAAGAAGGTATTCATGCATTGAGGGAGTGTTTGAGTAGAGGCCCAAGGTCCTTCTGCCACCTTAATACTTGACCTATAAATATAGACACATAGATCTATTTCCCCATCCTCCTATATATATTTGCATGTACATGTCTTTGTCTAGACCTCCATGAATGCCCTTTGACTCCTAGCTCTTTCCTCCATCTCCCTTGACCTTCCTCCTGCCCTACTACCATGCTTCATCGCCACCTGGGCTAGAGTATACCTCTTCTCTAAGCAACCTTACCCTTGATCATTTCCCACCAGGCCTGCCACTCCCCCTTCTCTACCATTTGGGGTTCCATGTTTTTCCCTTGTCCCTGGGTTTGTTAACACCACTTCCTTACCCCCCTACCCCCCCACCCCAAGTCCCCCCGGAACTGTCGGTCCCGTTGTTTTTCATCCAGATAGTTCATCCAGCCTGTCCTATTCAGACAGACCTGTGGAGTCACTAACATGCACGAAAACTAGACAGAGGCACACAAAGCAACAGTATACAACCAGACAACAAAACAACCAAACAAACCACTGAAAAAGAACAGAACAAAACAGTTCACAAGAGAAAAGCTTGTAGTTAGTTCAGGGATCGTTTGCTGGCCCTTAGGAGCGTTTTCCAGTCCAGTCTGTTGGGGCACCACGCCCTGGCCCCAAAGTCCACTTTCAGCATTCCCTGGGGACCTTGCCACTCCATTCCCTTGCTGTTCCGCTGCACTCCCCCAGTGATTTGCCTCGGTGTGGTGGGATCAGGTCAGGTGCAATTCCCACTCTGTGTCTCCGGTGCTGTCCCCTGTATCGCCCTTAGTCACTGAGGGGCATCATGTCTCATAGTAGGGCCAGCCATATTGTTCTCTCTGTGGACTGGCTGCTCTACTCAGGAACATCATCATTACGGCCTGGTGGGCCAGGCTGTGCTCCACTCTCTCCTCCTGCCCCTTCATCTGCTCCCGTGTGCTCTGATCAAATATGTCCATCTCCCATAGCTGCAGAGTCAATGTCGTCCTTTGGAACAAATTCTTTTCGGGGGAGGGGCAGGAATCCACTTAATTTATGGTGCTGGGGCCAGCCTCCCAGACCTCTCCACCGGTTCCCTCCTCCACGCCGGGATATTGCATTCACACCTTGCGACACTGGGTTGAAGTCTGGTCCCACTTTCCCTGTGGAGATATAAACAATACCCTCCCCTTGGGTGGATTAATGCCCCATGACCCCACTACCCTTTTCTTCCTTGTATTCATCCTTTTGTTTTCCTTTCCCCACCTCCTCCACCATTGTCTACCATGTACATCCCTGGTTTTGGTCTGGTCTCTTCCATACTACACCGTCTTCACCCCTAAAATGTTTGTATACAGTAGCTTTTTTCCCTATGCCACTTTTGCTTTAAAAAAAACAATTTTTTTTTAAATTCTTACCTCAGCGGACTCATGTTGTACTTGTCCTTTTGTGCCTGACTTACTTCGCTTAGCATGATTTCCTCCAGTTCTTCCCATGCCGCTATGTGCCTCATACGTTCATCACTGCTTTTTAGTGATGCGTAGTATTCCATTGTATGTATATACCACAGTTTTTTAATCCAATCATCAGTTGATGGAAATTTGGGTTGCTTCCAACTCCTTGCAATTGTGAACTGTGCCGCAATGAACATTGGAGCACAGATGTCTGGTCTTGGTTTGTTTCTTGCCTCTTCTGGGTATATGCCCAGTAGGGGGATTGCTGGGTCATATGGTAACTCTATTTCCATCTGTTTTAGGTATCGCCAGATTGATTTCCATAGTGGCTGTACGTACTTACAGTCCCACCAGCAGTGGATGAGAGTTCCTGTCTCCCCACAGCCCCTCCAACACTTGTTGCTTTCTGATTTTTTGAATTGGGCTACCTTTGAGGGTGTCAGGTGGTACCTCATTGTTGTTTTAATTTGCATTTCTCTTATGGCTAAAGATCGGGAACATTTTCTCATATGTTTGTTGGCCATTCGGATTTCTGCCCCTGTGAAACTTCTATTCAAGTCCTTTGCCCACCTTTCAAGTGGGCTATTGGTTTTTTTCTTTTTGGAAGCTATCAGAGTACTGTAGATTTTAGTAATAAGGCCTTTGTCTGATGTGTCATTGCTAAAGATGTTTTCCCAGTCTGTGGACTCTCTTATTACTCTCTTGGTGAATTCTTTAGATGTACACAAGTGTTTTATCTTCAGTATATCCCATTTGTCGATTTGTGCCTCTTCTGTGTTTGTGTCCTTCCCTATTTCTGATAGCCTGTGTATTCCCTGCGCCAAAGTTCTCAAGTTGGTCCCAATTCCCTCATTGATGGCCCTAATAGTTTGGGGTTTAACTTCAAGGTCTGTGATCCACCTTGAGTTTATTCTTGTGCATGGAGTGAGATAAGGGTCTTGCTTCATTTTTCTGCATGTTGATATCCATTTTTTCCAGCACCACTTGTTAAAGAGGGCATCTGCTTCCCATTTGATCTTTTTGGGGCCCTTGTCAAAGATCAGCTGTGTGTATGCTGATGCTTTTATTTCTGGGTTTTCAGTTCTTTTCCATTGGTCTGAGTATCTGTCATTGTACCAATACCATGCAGTTTTGAGAACTGTGGCTGCATAGTATGTGCCAAAGTCAGGTAAAGCAAGCCCTCCCACGGTGTCCTTCTTCTTGAGGAGTTCTCTGCTAATTCTGGGCTTCTTCCCTCTCCATATGAAGTTGGTAATCAGTTTTTCCATTTCTTTGAAGAAAGATGATGGTAATTGTATCGGGATAGCATTAAACTTATATAGTGCCTTTGGCAGAACTGACATCTTATCTATATTAAGTCTCCCAATCCAAGAGCATGGAATATTCTTCCATTTGTTGAGGTCGGTCTTGGTTTCTTGTAATAGTGTTCTATAGTTTTCCCTATATAGATCTTTTGTTTTGTCAGTCAAGTGTATCCCTAGATATTTCAGTTTGTGTTTGGCTATTGTGAAGGGTACCACCTTTTTTATCTCTTCTTCTTTTGTCTTATCTGATGTGTATAACAGTCCGATGGACTTCTGTTTGTTGATCTTGTATCCTGCCACTCTGCCAAACTCTTCTATTGCTTCCAGTACTCCCCTTGTGGAACTTTTGGGATTTTCCATATATAAAATCATATCATCTGCAAATAACGATAGTTTCACCTCTTCCTTCCCCAGACGAATACCTTTGATGTCACTTCTTTGCCTTATGCTGTTAGCTAAAACCTCCAGCACGATATTAAATAGGAGTGGAGACAAGGGGCATCCTTGTCTGGTCCCCTTTTTCAGTGGGATTGTGTTAGTCATTTCTCCATTGACTACCACTTTGGCTGTTGGTTTTTCATATATAGCTTGTATTGTCTTGAGGAACTTTCCTTCCATTCCTATCTTCGCTAGTGTCTTAAACAGGAATTGGTGTTGGATGTTGTCGAATGCTTTTTCTGCGTCTATTGATATTATCATGTGATTCTTATACTTTTTCATGTCAATGTGACGAATAATACTAATGGTCTTTCGTATGTTGAACCATCCCTGCATCCCTGGTATGAATCCCACTTGGTCATGGTGAATTATTTGTTTTATATACTTTTGTATTCTGTTGGCTAGTATTTTGTTAAGGATTTTTGCATCAATGTTCATTAGGGATATCGGTCTGTAGTTCTCGATTCTTGTGGGATCCTTGCCCGGTTTGGGTATCAGAGTTATACTAGCTTCATAGAAGGAGTTTGGGAGTTTGCCATCTTTTTCTATGTTCTGGAAAAGTTTGTGTAGGATTGGTATTAGTTCTTCCCTGAATGCTTGGTAGAATTCTCCAGTGTATCCATCTGGTCCAGGGGATTTTTTTGTTGGTAATCCCTTGATAACCTTTTCTATTTCTTCTATTGCGATGGGTCTGTTGAGATTCTTGATGTCCACCGAGGATAGTCTAGGGAGGGATTGTTTTTCCAGGAATTTGTCCATGTCTTCCAAATTGTTGAATTCATTGGAGTACAATCCTTCATAGTATTGTGTAACTATCCTTTTGATTTCATTAGGGTCTGTTGTAATGACCCCTCTTTCATCCCTTATTCTTGCTATTGAGATTTGTTCCCTCCTTTCTTTGGTTAGGTTTGCCAATGGTCTATCGATCCTGTTTATCTTTTCAAAGAACCAACTTTTAGCGATATTAATTTTTTCCATAGTTTTTTTATTTTCCCTCTCCTGAATCTCAGCCCTGATTTTTACAATTTCTTTTCTTTTGCTATTAGTAGGGTTGTCCTGCTGACTCAGCTCTAGTTTTTGTAAATTTTGTGTCAGCGTATCCATCATGAGTCTCTCTTCCTTTCTCAGGTGTGCTTGTATTGCTATGAACCTTCCTCTGATGACTGCCTTTGCTGTGTCCCATAAGTTTTGGTACGTCGTGTGCTCATTTTCGTTGGTTTCGAGAAATTTCCTGATTTCGTCTCGGATCTGCACCAGTATGCACTCCTTTTGCAGTAGAGAGTTATTCATTCTCCAATTATTTGCTCTTATTTTCTTTGTCTTCCTTTTGTTGATTTCCAGCCTTATGGCACAGTGTGACGTCAGAGAGAGAGGTCTGTATTATTTCAATGTGCTTAAATTTATGTAGATTTGCCTTATGCCCCAGCATGTGGTCTATCTTCGAATATGTGCCATGAGGACTTGAAAAGAATGTGAAATTTTTTGTATTTGGATGAAAAGCTCTGTAAATATCTATTAGGTCAAATTGTCTAATTGTGGAGTTTAGCTCTCTAGTCTCCTTGCTGAGTTTCTTTCCCTGTGAGCTATCTTTCTCAGTGAGTGGTGTGTTGAAGTCACCCACTATAATTGTCGAGTCTGTGATTTCTTTCTTAATCTTTTGGAGTGTTTGGTTCACGTATTGAGCTGGTCTCTCATTCGGGGAATATATGTTTACAATGCTTAGTGGTTCATTGTCTATCATTCCCTTGAGCATTATATAGTGTCCCTCCTTATCTCTTTTTATGGTTTGCACTTTGAGGTCAATTTTATCCGAGATAAGGATTGCAACCCCTGCTTTTTTTGTGTTGCTGTTTGCTTGGTAGGTCCTTCTCCAGCCTTTGATTCTCAGCCTATTTTTGTCTGTAGCCTTGAGGTGTGTCTCCTGTAGGCAGCAAATTGATGGGTTATGGTTTCTAAGCCATTCTGCTAGTCTCAGTCTTTTAATGCCTGAGTTCAGGCCATTGATATTCAGGGTTATTATCTCCATGTGCGGACTCTGTGATGCCATTTTATACTTTTTGTGTTGGGAGCTTTCCTACTTTCCTTTCTCATTCGTGTGTGTTTTGTGTGTGTATCATTCTTGACTTCTTTCCATCCTTAAGCCAATGCTATCTTGGGGTCTGTTTTCTATTTGTTGTGCTCTGGGTGAGGTTGTTCTATGTGCTGGTGTCTTATTTGTGCTTGGTGAGTGTTGTTCTTCTGCCCATACTGAGTCGGCGAGGATCTTTTGTAATGCTGGGTTTGTTGTAACGTAGTTTTTGAGTTTTTCCTTGTCTGGGAAGACTTTTACTTCTCCATCGATCTTGATCGATAATTTGGCTGGGTAGAGTATTCTTGGATTTGCGTTGTTTTCTTTCAATTTTTGGAATATGTTACTCCACTCTCTCCTTTTTTTCATAGTTTCTGCTGATAGGTCTGAGCATATCCTTATGTGGGAACCTTTATATGTGATTGCTTGCTTTTCCCTAGCTGCTCTCATGATTTTCTCCTTTTCCTCAAAGTTTGAAAGTTTAACTATTATGTGCCTTGGTGATTTCTTCTTGGGGTCCCGTCGTGCTAGTGTTCTTTCAGCCTCCTGGATGGTTGCTTGGTTTTCATTAATTCGGCTGGGGAAGTTTTCCTCCAAGAATTCTCTCGCTATTGTTGCAGATGACTTCTTTGTTGTGTCTTCCTCCGGTAGGCCAATAATTCTAATGTTGTTCCGCTTCATAGCATCAGACATAGCTCTTAGGTTTTCTTCGGCTTCTCTGATGCTCTTATTACATTTTTGTTCACGTTTATTAAAGTCTGCTTGGCTGTCCTCCACGCCACTGATGCGGTTCTCTGATTCCTCCAATCGATTCTCAAGGAACATGATTCTGCTATTGTTTTTCGTTACCTGCTCCTCAAGCTCCTGTATTTTCCTTTGGTATATGTCTTTTATCTCCTCTATCATTTCATTCTTTTTCTGTAGTGTTTCCCTCATATTCTGCATCGCTCCAAGCACCATTCTGAGAGCTTCTTTGTATGGCATCTCAATGTCTGCTTCTTCTATGTATGTTGTTATGTTCAGGACATCTTCTTCCTTTGCCTTTTGTTTGTCCTGTTTTTTCGTTGAGGTCGTTGGGGGTGATGGCTGTTTGCGTTGAGTTGTTTTTGAGGGACCAGGTGCCATTTTCTAGTCTCTCTCTGGAAGACTTAGGAATTCTTCTTCAATCTGCCTACAGCTGATTTTGCTATGGGATTAACCTACCACTTTATCTTCCTGTGGCTTCCCTATTAGGGGAGTGCCCCAGATGGCAGATCGACTGCCTGCACCAGTGTTGCAGAGGCTGGGCTGAAGTTCCCGCTATTGGTTTGAATATTGATAAGTGTTGGCTGAGCTGCCTTATGTCCCCAGGTACACAGGCAGGAACTCCCTGGTGAGAAGTCTGAGGAGTATCCCCTGGAGAGCAAGCAGGCCTTACCCTAGCCTTGGGCTATCCATGCAGGGTGGAGCTCACCTAGCTGGGTGTGACCCAGGCGCAAATGCCCTAGGGCAATGGGAGTGCCCCGTAAGTCCGCAATGGAGTGTGAGAGAGCACGGCAGGAACAATGGGGGTTGAGAAAAATCAAAAAGTGAGACTAGACTGTGCATGGGGTACAGGGAAGCGAGGGAAGCAAAATAAACTATGTAGCTGAGTCCCACTCCCGGCCTGTGGATCTACAAGGGCTTACTCCCTGCCCCAAGCCCCAGCGGTAGTTCGCAGAAGAGCCCCAAGAAGGGTCGCAAGAAAACTGCTGAGCCGCCCCCAGAGAAATGGGGGGACAGAGAGCAGAGATGTTAACAGACGCCGCCGTGTAGCTGAAGCTTGATCCCTGCCTATGGAGCTGTGGGGGTTTGGGTTTATTCCCTGCTCAGACCACGCGGTGCAGCTGCGGCTGCGGCTGTGCCTTGAAAAAGCCCCTGCGCAGCCCTCCAAGGCTGTGTGGGAATATAAAGCAGAGACGCAAACAGAAGCAACAATGTAGATGAACCCCGATCCCTGCCGGTGGAGCCGCAAGAGTCCTGTTCCTGCCCTGAGGCAGATAGGGAAAAACTGTGGCTGTGCTGAGACCAAGCCCTGCTACAGGCTCCAAATGGTCCCGGCTTGGGCAGATCCTGCAACAGGACTAGGGTTGAGCCCCAGCCGGCTTCCACTGAGGTAAGCCAAAAGCCCCCAGCCCCTCAAAACCCCATGGATCTGTGCCTACTTATCTTTATGATGCACCTCCTGCGATCCAGTGGCATTGAATTTCACTCTGAGCTACTCTCCTGGGCTGGATTCTGCGGAGTCCCTCTGGTGTGTGTCACTCCGTCGCCATCTTCCCGGAAGTCGCTTTGTAGTGTTTTAAAGAGGTCTTTTGCAGCAGATTTGCCCAATGCAATAAGTCGTTTGATTTCTTGACTGCTGCTTCCTTGAGAATTGCTTGTGTGGATCCAAGTAAAATGAAGTTCTTGACAACTTGAGTACTTTATTGTGATGTTGCTTATTAGTTGCAAGGATTTTCTTCCATATGTTGTATAACCACACTAAGGGCTGTAATCTTTGATTTCATCCGTGTTTTATTTCTTCTATCAGCCAGCAAGATTGTGCTATCTGCATACTGCAGCTTGTTAATGAGGCTTCCTCCAATCTTGATGCCATATTCTCCAGACAGCTAGACTTTTTGCATTATTTGTTCACTATACACATTGAATAACTAGTGAAAGGCTACAATTCTGGCATAAACCTTCCCTTATATTAAACCACTCAATATCCACTATACCCTTGTTCCAAGTTCAGGTTCAACTTGAGCACAATTAAGTATTCTGAAATGCCCATTCTTCACGGAGTTACCTATAATTTGTTAGGACACACAGTGGCATGCATCCTCTCAGTGAATAAAAAAAGAGATGGCCATCTTTTTAGTGATCTCCGTTTTTAGCCGAGATCCATTTGACAGCAACAATGATGTCTCCCATTCCACATCCTCTTCTGAATCTGGCCTGAATTTCTGGAAGTGCCCTGTCTATGCATTTCTAGGAATTTAAAAATTATCTTCAGCAAAATTTTATCTGCATGTAATATTAGTGAAATTGGGTTGATAATTTGCATATTCGGTTGGATCACCGTTTTTTGGAATGAAACAAACATACATCTCTCCGAGGTTTTGGCCAGGTCTTCCAAATAGTAAGCCCCCCCAGTGCTGCGTGGCTTGTTTGACCATTTCAGGTGGCATGTTATCCCGTTTCCGAGCTCTGTTTTTGCCAGAGCCTTCAGTGCAGCACGGACCGCTTCCTTCAATATCGTGGGTGTTTCCTTCTGAAGTGTTTGCTCATCTACCATCTCTTTTTGGTACAGTGACTGTAAATTCTTCCATCTTCTTTGGATGTTTTTTGTACCATTCAATATTTTAACATAGAATTTTTCAATATTATGATTTAAGGCTTGAATTCTTTCCCTTTTAAAAGGAAAAACTTGTTTTTCAGATTAAAAAACCTGTTTTTCTCTCTTTTTTTTCTGTTTTTCTCTTTTTTTTCTTTTTTCCTGTTTTTCTCTTTTAGTTTTCTAGTGCCAAGGTCTTTTCCCATTTCAGTCAAATTGTCTTCTTGAGAAGGTCTTTGAAATCTACTGCGCAGCTCATTTACACCAGCATCCCCCCATCACTTTAGTGATTCTGCATTCAGTAGTCAGTGTCAGGTGTCTTCTGACAGCCGTGTTGGCCTTTTCTCTCTTTTTGCTGACTTTTTCTTTCTGTGTATACGGTGTCCTTGACACTATCCCACACAGTCTTTAGTCATTAGTGTTCTTTCTGTCAAGTCTATTTATTTATTTTTATGTATTACTTTATTTTTAAAAATAATTTTATTCGGGCACATACAGCTTCTATAACATCCTATATATCAATTGTATCAAGCATATTTGTACATAGGTTGCCATCATCATTTTCTAAATATTTGCTTTCTCTTTGAGCCCTTGGTATCATCTCCTCTCCCCCCCCCCCCCACTCCACTCTTGGGACTCCTTGATAAATTATTATTGTTTTTATATCTTACACCGACCATTGTCTCCCTTCACCCACGTTTCCATTGTTCATTCCCCTCAGGGTGGGGTGTTATGCGTCGATCATTGTGATCAGTTTCCCCTTCCTTCCCTCCTGCCCCCACCTTCCCCCTACCTTCTTGGTATCTGTACTCCCATTTCTACTCCTGAGGGGTTTATCTGACCCGTGTTTCCTGAGCTCTTATCTGTACCATTGTACATGCTGTGGTGTAGTCAGAACTGAAAGGCAGAACCCTGGTCCTGATAGTGAGGATGAGGAAGCCTCAAAGAACCAGAGGAATAATGTGTGTTTCATCGGTTCTGTACTGCACCCTGGTTGATTCAGCTCTTCCTTGTGACCCTTCTGTGAGGGTTTTGGGTCTACAGATTGGTTGGGGGTCTCTGCTAAGTCTTATCTTTTTTAAGATGTCACTAAATTCATTGGTTATATACCCAAGGTCAGTAATCCTTTGTGGTGCGGTGGGTTAAGTGATTGGAACCCATCAGCTGCTCTCTAGGAGCAAGATTAGACAATCTGCTTCTGTAAAGATCTACATCCTTTGCCCTGTAAAGCAGTTCTACTCTGTCCTTCAGGGAAGGAATCAACTCTGTGACAGTGGACTTTCTGAGTTTTATATTCAAGGTTGTACTTTGGCTCCCATGCACTTGTTTTAATTTTCTTAAGTTTCTACTTGAACTTGCATAGGAGCAGTGGTTGGCCCCAGACCTGTTTTGACTGAAAATCCTGTGTTTCTCCATTATCTCTTTCACCAGTTGTCACTTTGTATCTTGATTATTCCATTTGGTAAGGTCCCCATGTATGACCTTACTGCCATAAAGTAGATTCCGACTCATAGTGGCACTCCGGCCTCTGTGGGTTTCCAAGCCTGTAAATCTTTATGGGAGTTGAAAACCTCATATTTCTCTTAAGGAGCAGCTAGTGGTTTTGAATTGCTGGCCTTGTGGTTAGTAGCCCAAGTCATAATCCACTACGCCTCCAGGTCTTCCCTTGTGTATATTGTTGTTGCTCTTAGGTGTCATTGAGTTGGTTCTGACCCACAGCGGCCCTGTACACAACAGAAAGAAACACTTCCCAGTGCTGCACCATCCTCAGAACCTGGCCCGTTGTGGCATGCTTTGTGTCAGTCCATCTCATTGAGGGCCTCCCTCTTTTGGTGCCCTCCCACTTCACCACGCATGATAACCTTCTCCAGGACCAGTCTCTCCTGAAAACGTCCAAAATATGCAAGAGGAAGCCTTGCCATTCTGGCCTCCAAGGAGCCTTCTCACCGTACTACTTCCAAGACAGGTTTGTTTGTTTGTTTAGCAGTCCATGATTCTTCTCCAGCACCACAATTCAAATGCATCGATTCTTCTTGGGTCTTGCTTACTCGGTGTCCAAAGTTCATATGCATATGAGGCAATGGAAAATATCATGGCTTAGATCAGATGCATCTTACTTCTCAAAGTAGCATCCTTGTTTTTCAGCACTCTGATAAGGTATTTGACAGCAGATTGGTCTAATGCAGTGTGCCTTTTGCTCTCTTGGCTGTCACTTTCCAAGAGAATGCTCAAGAGCAATAGCATTGATCGTGCATGCCAGTCAAATATTGCTGAAGATCATCCAACAATGGTTACAGCAGTACGTTGACAGGGAACAGCCAGAGGTTCAGGCAAGATTCAGAAGAGGACGTGGTACAAGGAATCTCATTGCTGATGTTAGATGGATCTTGACTCAAAGCAGAGAATACTAGAAAGATGTTTACTTGTGTTTTATTGGCTATGCAAAGGCATTTGACTGTGGATAGTAATACACCATGGATAACCTTGAGAAGAATGGAAATTCCAAAACACTTCATTGTTCTATAGAATTTGTACATGAATCAAGAGGTAATTGTATGAGCCGAACAAGAGAATAGTGCATGGTTTAAAGTTAGGAAAGGTACATGACAAGGTTTGATCAGTTTGAGACTGCAGCAGAACTTGGTAAAAAGTCTTTAGTTCTTCGTTTGGCTTTACTGGTTGGTGGTTAAATTTGAATAATGGTCATTATTAACTCTTCTTCCTTGTATGCTTATGGATAGTATCCTATCACTGACAGTGCTGCACTTTATAGTAGATCTTGAAATATCATTTTAAGGTTTGACATCGAATGCAATGCCATTCCTTTTTGTTATTACCAACAGAGGAATGACCATATGATGATCCTTTTCAAAAATGGCAACACCAGTTCATTTTAGTTCACTAATATCTGGATTATAGATCACTATACATTCCATTTCATTTTAACAACTTCCTGTTTTCCTAGATTCATACTTATTCATTTCACCGTCTAATTATGAATGGCTATTTTCAGCAAATGAAGGTCTGCCAAGCTTTGCTCCATCCAGTCATCCGCGTCCATTCCAGTTTGAGGAGGCAGCTCTTCCCCAGTTGCATCTTGAGTGCCTTCCTACCTGACGGGCTCATCCTCCAGCATTACATCGGTTGATATTTCACTGCTGGTCTAAGCTTTTCAGTAGATAGAATTTTTTCCCCCAAAAAATAGAATGCCACACTCTTATTTCTAGTCTGTCTTAGTCTGGAAGCTTTGCAGAAATGTCCATTTTGGGTGATCTTGCTGATCATTGAAAAATGCAGATAATATAGTGTCCAGCATTACAGCATGACAAGCTCACAGAGAAGTGATGGTGGAGGAAAGCTGGGCAAACCTGTCAGGCTCAAGAAGACCGTAGGCCCAGTATATGCAAGAAAGCCAAAAATCAAGATGTTGCTCTTTGAGAAATTGTAAGTCATGTTTATTCACGAGCCACCAAGGAAGGAGTCCAGAGATATTTCCTCTAAGCTTGGGCAGATTACAATTTATGGGATTTAAAAAGTATTTTTAAGTGCATATTCCTAAGTTATACATATACATAATACTAAGAAGCATACGTATGTGTATTAGGGTGAATGCGTGCAGTGACCATAGATCTTCATGCGTCTGATGGTCAAAAATGGCAGCTTCTGCAAGCTTGCTGGGGAAGATTTCCTGAAGGATATGTAGAGTCTGGCCAGAGGTCCTGAGACACAACGTTAAGAAACTTAGTTTGCATATTTGGGGCTAGGAGTAGAGAAGGGAGAACTTCAAGCAGGATCATTAGTCTATCAGGAGTAAAGTTGAGAAACAAGTTGCTAGAAGGAATTCTATCCTCCCTGCTGTTTGACTAGAAAGAATTTCAGTTCCTCATAATTTAAGGAGTGTCAGCAACTTCCTTGCCTGTTAGTTGGAAAGAATTCCTGCTGCTTTGACCCCTATGAGCCCCTGAAATGATTGCCCTGAGGTGATGTTTAAACTTTAAACCAGAAATATCCTCTGAATGCATCTTGAAAACTGAACAATAATTTAACTTGACTATTAAAAAAAGTCTACTTTGAGCATTATGGTTTTTAAATATTATATATATGGTATAAAAAGTATAACATTAAATCAAAAGATTATATATGGGTCTTTAGGGACAGTGAATTTAATGTGACAGATGAACAACTCAGAAAAGGGGGGAGAGGATGGTTGCCTAGCACAAAGAATGTACTCATGTCACTAAAGTGGTAGAAAGTGTTGAGTCGGTATATGTTGTGCTATGGATATTTAAACAACTGCATAGTAGATGAAACGTAATGGGGAAAACCCCACTTCTATAAACGCCTGCTATCAGAGGATGTTGGAGGAGAAAGAGAGAGTGGAGTGGGGCCAAGCAGGTGACCACTACATTTTATTACAAGCTTTTTGACAGTTACTTTTGCATGCATGCAGTACAAATAATGGAGGACTTGGAAACGTAACGATTTGCTTGCTTGTCCGTTGTCCTCACTAAAAACCGAACCTGCTAATGGCAGGAACTGCGTTGTTTCTCCTCAATTAATCCAATGCACGTCACATTGCCTCTGCATTCTCTTTTAGCATGATGAAAATGGAGAAGTCAGAGTTCTGTTTTTTTCTATAATGGTTACAAGTGTGTTGCTTTTGAATGTTTGGAAACATTTACTTGCATAGTTAAAACTAAAGTATAGTTATAAATAGAAAATTGAAGGCTACTAAATATAATTCGATTCTTTCATATTGTAAATACTTTAAAATTAAAAAAATTATTGTGGGATCATTGAAATTTTTTTCCTTCATTTTAGATGTTTAGTGCCAAAGAAATTGAATTAAAGGTAACTGAAATAGAAAAGGAAAAAGAAGAAGCTGAGAAGAAGAAGTCAAAGAAGAATGTCTAATTTTTTAGGATGAACACTGAGAGTCCTTACTGTTTTGTGATACCATTCAGAATTATTTGGTGACATTTTAAAAGGGCTAAGTTAATTTATAGCACTGAATTTGGTAGTTATGTGGTATCCTGAGACTGCCATATTTATGGCTGTGATAAACCCATTGCATAAACAAATACATATTAATATGAAGATTTTCTTTGAAAGGATAGTAAAACATTTTTATTTTAAAAATGAGTAATTTAATAAAATTCAAATGTTGAATTTTAGTCAGATTTCTGTGTACATTTTTCTCTGTAAGTTGTATATAATTTTACTCATTGAAGGCCTAATTCAAATAGGCAATAAAAGTGTGATAAGAATTTATCAAGGCACTTGAATAGGGTGTACTCTGAACAGGAGAGAAATCACTACATGAATCTGTTTTGATGTCTATTTTTTCTTAAGTATGTTCAGTACATGAGGGTTGTTCACTACACCTTCCATATGTGCTTGCTATGTTCTTGGTGTTGCTTACTGTGTTCTTAGTATCTATGTTCTTGGTGATTCCTGCTCACAGAAAAGAAAGCATGTGCTTAATGCCTGTAAGGAGATTACATTTTGGAAAATAAAGGCTATGAATAGTCACAAAGTCGAAAGTACATTATTTTAAGACTTTTCCTCTCTCTCATTTTTTAAAATGTCTTTTTAAAACGAGTAGGGACAGAGATTGGGTTCTGGCAGAAGACCACGCTCAGGGGGATGGTACAGGAAAGAATAAGTATAAACACCTGCCCTGAAGCTCAAAGTTATCCTTTGGGTGTAGTGCTCTGAGGCAAGAGCATAAGAAGGCAGATCACAGCCAGAATGTTAAGAGGTTTTACACTGTGCGGGGGACCCCTCACAAGTGTTCCTCTTTCTGTGACTATTTCCCTTTGGCTCCCTTCTCGACGCTTCTTTTCTTCAGACATAGAAGTTATAAGGAATTTTCTAGAGTTGAATGTACACTGTGTTCTTAACTGACACTTAAGCCCTGAATGCCCTTTTAATTTCATTTACTCAAGATACCAGAACATTTCATAAATCCCCGTACAATTCCTCTGTAAAACTTAAAACCAGAGCCAACTAGCTGTTCCCTAAAGGCCTCCTAGCTCCTGCTCCCATGACCATTGATTGTAGATGCAAGCAGGATGAAATCTTTGACAATTTCAATCTTTTCTCCATGTATCATGAATAGAGTAGGGGTGGCAGAGAAAAGTATTGTCTCATTGACATAACTTGGAGCTTGGCATGTTGAAATGAAAAGCAGACAAGTTGGGTGTATTCTGTTTTAAGATGTTTGCCCAGCCCTCTTGGTGTCATCATTTGGGGTGGACTGCTCTCGGCTTCAGCTCACTTCCTTGGCATATGAATGCAAGGAATTTCCTTTGAGGAGGCAGCTCTTCCCTAGTGCTATTTTGAGGGCCTTCCAACCTGAGGGACTCATCTTCCGGCACTCTATCAGACAGCGTTCTGCTGTTCCTAAGATTTTCAGTGGCTAGCCCCTCAAATGTGGACTTCTTTCTTCCAGTCTGTTCTTAGTCTGTGAGTTCCGCGGAAACTTGTCCACTGTAGGTGACAACTTGTGTGTTTGTTTTCAATGAAAAACTTGCTCTTGAAACAAGGTCATTCCTTGAGCAACTTGAAAGCAACTTATATTCTATTTTCCACTGAATTCTTATCATTTTTAAGTTACTCCACTGTTAGTCTTTAGTACAACTTAACAACTATAAGCAGGCAATTCACTGAAAATAAGAGCCCCTGCTCGACAATTTTCAGTGGAGCTTACAGACCAAGAAGAGGCTAGGAAGAAGGAAGAAGTGGTCCACTTTTGAAAAATTAACCACTCAAACTTTAAGGTTAGAAGCTAAACATCATCTGATATAGTGCCAGAAAATGAGCTCCTTGGGTTGGAAAGTACGCAAAATACTACATGCTGCCACCTCTAAGTAGAGTCAACCTTGATGATGTACATCAGTGTTTCCCAAGTGGACAACACCACCCCCTGGGGGTGTGCAGGAGCGACCTAGAGGGGCTGCAAAAGCAGATAGTACACGTCGTCATAGATTATGGACTACAAACGTGTTTAATTGCCAAATGGGCACCAGTGCTGCCTAAACTCATCCAAAAGCTAGACATAGAAGGAATGTTATTTATTTAATGAAGCAAACATTAATATCCAAATTAGACAAAGGTACCAAAAGAAATTTACAAATCAATATTTTTTATTAATTTAGATGCAAAAATTCACAACAAATTTATTCCTGGAATACAGAGATAGATCGTTCCTTAATTAGAAAATCAATGCAACACTTGAGGATAAACGGGAAAAAATTACATGATAATCTTGATGGATGCAGAAAAAGCATTTGATAAAATCCCATGCCCTTTCTTGAAAACCACAATGAATATTGGAATAGAAGGCAACATAACTGAATGGAGAAAGCTTTCCCTTTGAAATCAGTCTGGGTTGACTAGAGAAATTCATAGACACATATAAGAAAGAGCTTTCTATAAAAGAGCAATTGTATTTTGAGAAAACATCCCAGTCCTGATCAATTCCATAAGTTTGAGATTAACCCATATGTCTGATACTAGTCCATTGTCTAACACAAGCCCATAAATTCCTCTTTAGACTCATGCAGCACATGAAATTGCACCAAATGCAGAAAGATCTCAGGCGAGTGAGTAGAGGTCTTGTGGATCCAGTGGCAATGAAGCATCTCAATGCTGGCATAGGTCTCCACTTGTCTCCTCTAGCTCTGTCTAAACAGCAGGAAGGGGAAGGCAGAAGTTGGTCTGGCCTCTGGTGAGCTACTCATCAACATCATGACTGCAAATGATGTCATCAAGCTGTGACCTGATTGACAGGCTAGCTTCCACCCCTTCAATCCAAGTTGACAGGAAATTATATAACTGCCAGTCTCTCATCACATCTTTACTATATTGTATTAAAATTCCCATACTGATCACTAGGACAAGAACAAGAAATAACAGGTGCTTGCTTACATTGGAAAAAGCAAAACCATGATCTCTGCTTGTGAAATATGCACACTGAAGCACTGTTGGCATAGTGATTATGCATTAGATTGTGATCCACAAGGTCAGCAGTTCAAAACCACCATCCTCTCCTTTGAACAAAGACAGGGTGTCTACTCCCATAAACAACTACAATCTCAGACACATGTAAGGGCAGTTATACCATGTCCTATAGGGTCACTATGAGTTGGCATACAAGCGATGGCAGTGAGTTTGATTTTTTTGTTACATACAGATGATGTAAGTAAAAGTATCCCAAAAAGTTTACAAGAAAACTTTTGGAACTAAATAGAGGAATTTAACAAAGTTGCAGTGTACAAGATAAACAAAAGCATGGGTTTCTATACACCAAAAATGAGAAATTTGACAAAGAAATTAGAGAAACTATTCTATTTTAAATGATACCTAAAAAATAAAAATAAAATGATACCTAATGCCCCCCCCATTATTACCCAATTCTACCTTACAAATCCTGCTAGACCAGAGATTGTACACTGATACAGATCAGAGTTGGAAACAGGGGATCCAGGACCAATAATGAGAATAGCTATACCAAGAGAGTACGGGGAAGGGGGAACGAATCACATTGATCTACGTATAACCTCCTCCCTGGGGCACAGACAACAGAAAAGTGAGTGAAAGGAGACATTGGACTGTGTAAGACATGGAAAAATAATAATTTACAAATTATCAAGGGTTCGGGAGGGAGGAGAGTGGAGGAAGGAGGGAAAAAATGAGCTGATACCAAGGGCTCAAGTAGAAAATATTTTGAGAATGATGAGGGCAACAAATGTACAAATGTGCTTGACACAATGGAAATATGTATGGATTATGATAACAGTGGTATGAGCCCCCAATAAAATGATTTATAAAAAAACATACCTAAAATATATTAGATACCCTGGGAATAAATATAACCAGGCATGTGAAGAACTCATACAATGAAAACTATAAAATATTGCTGAAAGAGTTTTATTTTTATTTATTTGTTTTTACTCATTTTATTTGGGGCTCATGCAACTCGTAAGATTTGTAAGAATTGGGATAATGATGGTGGGGGCAGGAAGCATTTAGGAACTAGAGGAAAGTTGTGTGTTTCATTGTTGCTACACTGCACCCTAACTGGCTCATCTCTTCCCCGTGAACCTTCCTTAAGGGGATGTCCACTTGCCTACAGATGGGCTTTGGGTCTCTACTCCGCACTCCCCCTCATTCACAATGATATTATTTTTTGTTCTTTGATGCCTAAAAGCTGATCCCTTTGACACCTCGTGATCACACAGGCTGGTGTACTTCATCCATGTGGGCTTTGTTGCTTCTGAGCTAGATGGCCACTTGTTTACCTTAAAGCTTTTATGACCCCAGATGGCTATATCTTTTTATAGCCGGGCAACATCAGCTTTCTTCACCACATTTGCTTATGCACCCATTTGTCTTCAGTGATTGTATTGGGAAGGTGAGCATCATGGAATGCCAGTTTAATATAATCAAATGTTCTTGCATTGAGGGAGTACTTGAGTGGAGGCCCAATGTCCATCTGCTACCCTTAATACTAACCCTATAAATATATGCACATATATCTATTTCCTCATCATAATATATATTTACATACATGCCTATATTTAGGCCTCTATAAATGCCCTTTGCCTCCTAGCTCTTTCCTCTACTTCCTTTCCCTTTCCTCTTGTCTCACTATCATGTTCAGCCTTCATTTGGGTTTCAGTAATTCCTCTCAGTTGCATTACCCTTGGTCACGCCCTACCAGGCCTCCTACACCCTCCTCACCACCGATTTGGATCACTTGTTCCCTTGTCCCTGGGTTTGTTAACACCACTTCTTTCCCCCACACATCCCCCTCTTCTGTGTTCCCCCGCAACCGTCGGCTCCATTGATTTCTCCTCCTTATTTAGACAGACCTGAGGAGATAATAACATGCACAAAAAACAAGACAGCAAAACAAAGCAACACAAGAAAAAACAACACTCCAATAACAAAACAACAACAAAAGAAAAGCTTGTAGTTAGTTCAAGGTCTGTTTTTTGGCCTTTAGGAGTGTTTTCCAGTTGAGTCTCTGGAGTGCCAAGCCATGGCCCCAAAGTCTATTTTTGGTATTCCCTGGGGACTTCCCCTTGCTGTTCTGTTCCACGCTCTTAGTGTTTTGTCTCGGTATGGTGGGATGAGATGGAGCAGAATTCCCACACTGTGTTGTCCCCCGTAGGGCTATTTGTCAGTGAGGGATGTTGTGTCTCATAGTGGTGCCAGCCATATGGTCTTCTCTGTGGATTGACTGCTCTGAGGGGGTATATCATCCTCAAGGCTTAGTGGGCCAGAATGTGCTCCACTCTCTGTTCCTCCTCCTTCAGTTGCTACCATGTGCTCTGATCAGACATGTCCGTCTCCTGGAGCTGCAGATTCAGTGCTGTCCTCTGAAATAAATTCTTCTGGGGGGATGGGCAGGTGTCCACATAGTTGGGATTGGGGCTGGCCCCTCAGACCTCTCCACTGGTTCCTTGCTTCATGCCGGCATGTTGCATTCACATCTTGGGGCACTAGGTTGAAGTCTGGGCCCTCTTTCCCTGCGGAGATATTAACAATACCCTTCCCGGGTGGGTTAGTGCCCTGTTCCCCTGCTACCCATTTCTCTTTTTTTCCCTATCCCCATCCTTTTTAGTTGGCTAACATATGTATTCCTGGATTTGGTCTGGTCCCGGCCATACTACCTGGGCCTCACCCCAGGAATGTTTGTATACAGTAGCTTTTTTCCAATGCCCCTTTTGCATTTTTTTTAAACTTACCTCAGCGGACTCATGTTATACTTGTCTTTTTATCATGTTTTCCTCCAGTTCTTCCCATGCGGCGGTGTGCTTCATAAGTTCATCACTGCTTTTTAGTGATGCGTAGTACTCCATTGTATGTATGTACCATAGTTTTTTAATCTACTCATCCATTGATGGAAATTTGGGTTGTTTCCAACTCCTTGCAATTATGAACTGTGCTGCAATGAACATTGGAGCACAGATGTCTGGCCCTGGTTTGTTCCTTGCCTCTTCTGGGTATATGCCCAGTAGGGGGATTGCTGGGTCATATGGTAATTCAATTTCCATGTGTTTTAGATATCACCAGATCGATTTCCATAGTGGTCGTACATACTTACAGGTCTACCAGCAGTGGATGAGAGTTCCTGTCTCCCCACAGCCCCTCCAACACTTGTTGCTTTCTGATTTTTTTGAATTGGGCTACTTTTGAGGGTGTCAGGTGGTAGGTACCTCATTGTTGTTTTAATTCGCATTTTTTTTCTTTTTTAAACATTTTATTAGGGACTCATACAACTCTTATCACAATCCATACATATACATACATCAATTGTATAAAGCACATCTGTACATTCTTTGCCCTAATCATTTTCAAAGCATTTGCTCTCCACCTAAGCCCTTTGCATCAGGACCTCTTTTTTCCCCTCCCTCCCCACTCTCCCCTCCCTCATGAGCCCTTGATAATTTATAAATTATTATTTTGTCATATCTTGCCCTATCTGGTGTCTCCCTTCATGCCCTTTTCTGTTGTCTGTCCCCCAGGGAGGAGGTCACATGTAGATCCTTGTAATCGGTTCCTTCTTTCCAACCCACTCATCCTCTACCCTCCCAGTATCGCCCTTCACAAGACTTTTTTAAAAATAATTTTAACAATTTATTAGGGGATCATACAATTCTTATCACAGTCCATACATATACATACATCAATTGTATAAAGCACATCTGTACAGTCTTTGCCCTAATCATTTTTTTCTCCTCTTTTCTTTTTTTTACATTTTATTAGGGACTCATACAACTCTTATCACCATCCATACATATACATACATCAATTGTATAAAGCACATCCATACATTCCCTGCCCCAATCATTCTCAAGGCATTTGCTCTCCACTTAAGCCCCTTACATCAGGTCCTCTTTTTTTCCCCCCTCCCTCCCCTTTCCCCCCCTCCCTCATGTGCCCTTGGTAATTTATACATCGTTATTTTGTCATATCTTGCCCTATCCAGAGTCTCCCTTCCCCCCCTTCTCTGCCATCCATCTACCAGGGAGGAGGTCACATGTGGACCCTTGTAATCAGTTCCCCCTTTCCAACCCACTCACCCTCCACTCTCCCAGCATTGCCCCTAACACCCTTGGTCCTGAAGGTATCGTCCACCCTGGATTCCCTGTGCCTCCAGCCCCCATATGCACCAGTGTACAACCTCTGCCCTATCCAGTCCTGCAAGGTAGAATTCGGGTCATGATAGTTGGGAGGAGCAAGCATCCAGGATCTGGGGGAAAGCTGTGTTCTTCATCGGTACTACCTCACACCCTGACTGACCCATCTCCTCTCCTAAACCCCTCTATGAGGGGATCTCCAGTGGCCGACACTTGGGCCTTGGGTCTCCACTCTGCACTTCCCCCTTCATTCAATATGATATATATATATATACATATACACATATATATAATCTTTTTTTTTTTGCATGATGCCTTATACCCTTTGGCACCTCATGATCGCACTGGCCGGTGTGCTTTTTCCATGTGGGCTTTTTTTGCTTCTGAGCTAGATGGCCGCTTGTTCACCTTCAAGCCTTTTAGACCCCAGACACTATCTCTTTTGATAGCCGGGCACCATCAGCTTTCTTCGCCACATTTGCTTATGCACCCGTTTGTCTTCAGCGATCCTATCATGGAGGTGTGCACTAATGATATGATTTTTTTGTTCTTTGATGCCTGATAACTGATCCTTTCAGGACCACTCGATCACACAGGCTGGTGTGTTCTTCCATGTGGGCTTTGTTGCTTCTGAGCTAGATGGCCGCTTGTTTATCTTCAAACCTTTAAGACCCCAGTCACTATCTCTTTTGATAGCCGGGCACCATCAGCTTTCTTCACCACATTTACTTATTCACCCACTTTGGCTTGAGCAGTTGTGTCGGGAGAGTGAGCATCATAGAGTTCCAATTTAATAAAAGAAAGTATTCATGCATTGAGGGAGTGTTTGAGTAGAGGCCCAAGGTCCTTCTGCCACCTTAATACTTAACCTATAAATATAGACACATAGATCTATTTCCCCATCCTCCTATATATATTTGCATGTACATGTCTTTGTCTAGACCTCCATAAATGCCCTTTGACTCCTAGCTCTTTCCTCCATCTCCCTTGACTTTCCTCCTGCTCTACTACCATGCTCAGTCACCACCTGATCTTTTGTATTATTAAAGCTATTATATATTATTTTCATTAGCCAATCATCCCATGACAATGGATTGTGTACAGAAAAATGTTATGAAAATAAAATATAGTGAGGATTTTTTACAGTATGGTTTTACCTCAATTATTCCAGCAGGAATTAAGAAACCATAATGTGTTATTTGTTGTGAAGTTCTATCAGCCAAATCTATGAAGCTGAACAAACTAAATCTCCATGTTGATAGCAAGCATCTGAACTTTGCTGGCAAGGATACCAACTAGCCAGATTCTGTGGCCAGGAGCATGGCCAGCAGCACGGGCAGCTCAGTGAGGGTTACCATGGTGGTGTTGGTGCTGCGGCCGTAACTAGGAGTGCGGCCTCTGGAGCTGTCCCTGCCACCACCACTGCCATATTTCCCAACGACTGATCCTTCCTTTTTGTTTTGCAACTTCTGCATTACAATCAGCAATAATTATCAATGCATCTTGCTTACCTGTTTGATCAATTTCAGACTGAAGACATGGGTAGAGTTCCTCAATTTCTGCATCACTAGCTTCAATGGATGGTGTTTTGGTGGTATAGTGGTTGCACATTGGGCTATTAGCCACAAGGTCAGCAATTCAAACCCACTGCCCCCCCACCCCCCCCACACACATTCACTGTGAGAAAGATGGGGCTTTCTACTCCCATAAAGAGTTCCAGACTTGGAAACTCATAAGGGCAGTTCTACCCTAACCTATAGGGTTGCTTTGCATTGGCATAGACTTGATGGCAATGATTTAAGAGTTTAGCTTCAGTGGTTGATGTGTACATTTCAATAATAATTGTATTGACTGGATTTCCTTGTTCCAAATAGACATTCTCCTATATCAAACAGCATTGCACTTCAAGATACATCTTCAAATGTCCTTTTGATGATGAATGCGATGCCATTCCTCCTGATTTTCATTCCCAGCATAGTAAACCATATGATTTTCAAAATGGCCAACATCAGTTCATTTCAACTCATTAATGCCTAGAATATTGATCGTTATGCATTCATTTCATTTTTTAATGACTTCCAATTTTCCTAGATTCATACATTCAATTCCAATTATTTATTAATGTTTGTAGCTGTTCCTTCTTATTTTGAGTCATATGCTATCAGTAAATGAAGGTCCAACGGCTTTACTCTCACAGGCTTTAGTCCAACCTTGTCATTATAGTTGACTCTACTTTGAGAAGGCAGCTATTCCTCAGTCATATGTTGAGTGCCTTCTGACCCAAAGGGCTCACCTTTGGGCACAATGTCTGACTCTGTCCTGCTTTTCTTCATTAGGTTTTCAGTAAGTGACGATCCTTCATTGCTGTCCTTAGCGTTTTCAGTGGCTAATTCCTCTGAAACAGGCAGCCTATGTCAGAAAACTCTGCTGAAAACTAGTCACTTTGGGTGACCGAATGGCATTTGAAATACCACTGACATAGCCTTTAGCATCACACGAGCATACAAGCCAGCACAGCACAACAAACTGACAAATTATATATATATAAATGTATATATTATAAAGGATATGTAACCTCATCATATATTCTCATATATATGCATATATATGAGAGAGGATCTTTTTATATATGTATTTACCTATGTTGCAAATATTCTATGAACATGATGGAGCATACAAGGGGCAACCTTATGAAAGCTTTTTAGAGAGAAACAAAAATCTTGAGAGAATGACTCAATGGGTCTGGTGTCCTAGAACCAGGTCTCTGAGACATCGTCAATTGGCATACCATAATCCACAAAGATGATGTTCTACATCTTACTTTGGTGCATAGTGATTGGGGGATTAAAAACCTCATTGGTAGCCATCTAAAGTACAACAATTGGTCTCTCCTTGTGTGGAGGAAAGAAGAGTGATGAAAATATTCGACACATGGAAGCAATTGATCCTAAGTATGAATGGACTGCCAATCCTTAGGCTTGGTGACCCTGAGACCAGAGAATGAAATAGTTCCCAGCTAGCACTACCTACTACACTAGACCAGGGGAAAAGGAAGAGTGGGATCAAAATGTGAAACTCAAATCATTTCATTATATGTATTTATCAGGTTTACTGATCAGACAGGAACTGGTAAAAGCTCCCAAGACTTCAGGTCTCAAATTCACCTTTATTTTTCAACTTTTAGCCAAAAACCAGACAAGTCTATAGCAGGAACAATAACACAAGGAAGACACATGCACTCTAGCATGATCAGCCATTTCAGATTAAATAGGCAGCATTTGCCAAAGGATGAAGTTCAGAAGGGTGAGGGAAGAACGGGGAATGGGGAGAGGAAGCCCAGGGAATTAGTGGGATAAGCAATGTTTCATTATGAGGATTGAAACCAGTGAAAAGAATGTGTGTAGGCTGGTGCATATGGGAGCTGGAGGCACAGGGAATCCAGGGTGGATGATACCTTCAGGACCAGGGATGTGAGTGGCGATGCTGGGAGAGTGGAGGGTGAGTGGGTTGGAAAAGGGGAACTGATTAAAAGGATCCACATGTGACCTCCTCCCTGGGAGGTGGACGGCAGAGAAGGGGGGGGGGGAGACTCCAGATAGGGCAAGATATGGCAAAATAATAATCTGTGGTTTATCAAGGCCTCATGAGGGAGGGGGAAAAAAAGAGGACCTGATGCAGAGGGCTTAAGTGGAATGCAAATGCTTTAAGAGTGATTAGGGCAAAGAATGTACGGATGTGCTTTATACAATTGATGTATGTATATGTGTGTATTGTGATAAGAGTTGTATGAGCCCCTAATAAAATGTAAAAAAGAAAAAAAAGAACTTGTGTAGGAATTTGTTCAATGGAAAATTGATGACTCTGAAAATCTTCCCCCAATTCACAACCACATAAAATTTTGAAAAAAAGGAAATGACAAAATAAATAAATAAAATGATGAGGTGTTTTACTGGTTGGATAGAGAGTGGTAGAATCAGCCAATCTTCTGGTCAGTCCTGTTGCCCAATTTTCAGCCAAAAAAACCCAGACAGGACTATGGGGAACAACCGTATGTTTGTCATACTGTTACGTTGCGTGTTGTTGTTATGCTGGAAGCTGTATACCTGGTCTTTCAAATACTAGCAGAGTCACCTCAAGTGAGCAGGTTTTAGCAGAGCTTCCAGATTAAGAACAGACTAAGAAGGAGGAACAAACTGTCCACTTCTGAAGTATTAGCCACTGAAAACCGTATGAGTGGCAGCAGTTCATTGTCAGAGTGCTCGAAGATGAAACCATCTTCCAAGCAGGTTGGAAGGCATTCAGAATATGACTGAGCTATAATCCTCTTGGTCTCTTGATGTATGTACAGATTCCGAAGGAGCGCAATCAGTGTTCTGGAATTCCCATTCTTTTCAGTGTTATCCATAATTTGTTATGAATCACACATTGGCTAGATCTGGACAGTACAATTAAATATATTTCTGATTTTTTTCTGCTTTCAGCCAGGATCCATCTGACATCAGCCATGAGATCCCTTATTCCATCCATGTCCTCTTTTGTATCTGGCTTGAGTTTCTAGCAGTTCCCAATCAGTGTACTGCTACAAGAGTTTGCTTGCATGTGATATTAATAATTGACAGGATAGCAGAGTTTTGGCTTTTGTTAACAGTGAGATAATTATAAAGCAAAAAGAAACAATTATAAAGACAATCTAAGAAAGCGTATGGCAGTGCTTTGGCAGCTATGTCATGATGAAACTTGTAAACTTGTAGTTACATGACTTGGGAGTCATGTAATTACATAGTCATCCTCCAAGTTATGGTATGATGTGGTTATCCTCCCTTTTTCCACATTGATGATTTTTGCATAATGACTTGGTCTTAGAACCTTTTCTAAGCAAGGACTATTCTAGGTGGTTCAAAGTGTGTAACTGACTGCTAATAAAAAAGCTTAGTGTTTGCCGTTCTCCCAGACCTGCCTGGAAAAAAGGACCAATATTCTACATCTGAGAAAACCATTTACTATAAACCCCAAGGTTCACTGTTCTACTCTGACACACATTGGATTGCCACATGTCACCAATTTCACCACAATTGGGTTATTGAAAGTACAAAAGCTGGGGTTAAGGTTTGTAACAGAAATTTAGAAAAGAGAATCCTTGAAGCAAACTTTGAACATTTTTTTACAAGTATTTATTCAATCCATACTGTATGGAGAAAAACTAAAGTTAGCCAGTATTTCCTGGTAGTAACTGACTGAAGAACAAATTCTGTGACATCTTTTTGCTTTAATGAAAATGGTAAATAATTTCAAAAGTTCATGAGAAAGTGGACTTTAAAAATGGGATTTTCCCATGCTCCTTGTATATATAAGATTAGACAGGATTATCTATAGCAGCACTCAAGAAGAGATGATTTTCCCTTGGGGGAATTCTACTCTAAAAATATATGAAAATAGGCACTTAAAATCATTTTATTGGGGCTTATACAACTCTTATCACAATCCATACATACATCAATTGTGTAAAGCACCCTTATTCATTCATTGCCCTCAACATTCTCAAAATTTCGCCTTCTGCTTGGGTTCCTGGAATCAGCTCATTTTCCTTTTTTTCCTCCCCCTCCCTCCCTGTTCCCCCCTCCCTCATGAACCCTTAATAATTTATAAATTATTATTTTATCTTATCTTACACTGCCTGGCAGCTCCCTTCACCCACTTTCCTGTTGCCCATCCACCAGACATGAGGTTGTATATTGATCCCCGAGATTGGTTCCCCCTTTCTACACCCCCTTCCATCCCAGTATCGCCACTCTCACCCTTGGTCCTGAGGGGTTCATCTGTCCTAGATTCCCTGTGTTTCCAGATTCTATTTGTACCGCTGTGCATCCTCTGGTCTAACAAGGTTTGCAAGGTAGAATTGGGGTCATGATCATTGGGGGGAGGAAGCGTTTACGAACTAGAGGAAGGTTGTGAGTTTCATTATTGCTACACTGAATCTTGAGTGACTCATCTCCTCCCCACTACCCCTCTGCAAGGGATGTCCAGTTTTCTACAGATGGGCATTGGGTCCCCATCACGTGCTCCCCTCAATCACAATGATATGATTTCCCCCCCTGCCTTTGGTGCTTGAAACTTGGTCACACATGTTGTTGTGATGCTTCCATGTGGACTTTATTGCTTCTGGGCTAGATGGCCGCTTGTTTACTTTCAAGCTTTTAGTCCCCAGATGCTATATCTTTTGATAGCCGGGCACCATCAGCTTTCTTCACCACGTTTGCTTATGCACCCATCTGTCTTCAGCAATCATGTCGGGAAGGTGGGTATCATGGAATGACCATTTAGCTGAGCAAGGTGCTCTTGTATTGAGGGAATGTGCTTGAGGAGGCCCAATGTCCACCTGCTATCCTACTACTGAACCTATAAATATATGCACATAGGTTTATTTCCCCCATAATCATACATATATTTACATATGACATGTCTGTATTTAGGCTTCTCTATGTGCCCTTTGCCTCCTACTCCTTTCCTCTATTTCCATACGCTTTCCTCCCGTCCCACTACCATGTTCAGTGTTCATTCTGGTTTCAGTAATTCCTCTCAGTTACCTTGCCCTTGGTCACTCCCTACCAGTCCTTCCATCCGGGCTTCTCCACTGGTTTTGAACCACTCCTTATCCCTGTGTTGGCCAGCACCTCCTCCCTTCCCCTACCTCCCACACTCTCATGTCCCTCCGGGCCATTGGCCCCGTTATTTTCCCCTCACATTGCTTGCCCAGCCTGAAAATCGGCACTTTCTGCAGCCTATAAAATAAAACACTATGCTTAAACACTTCAGTCACTTAACGTTTGTGCCCTCCGAAAAGCAATGACAGGTTAACGTACTGACGACCTTCCCCCAAACAGTCCTCCGCCTCTTTTCCCTAAGAAGAACAGGCCCGGCGAAAGTACAGTCCCAATTTTTGACGGGCCACCTATCCAGCGACCCTCCTAAGCCGCGCAGCTCGGACGCCTGCCGCAGTTTCTAGTCGCACGGAGCCCCGCCCACGTGCTCGGATGTTTGGCAACTCGCCCCTCCTCCTGCCCCGTTCCGGGGAAGGTTCTAACGCCCCCCGGAGCCGTCCGGTGACGTCACGAGCGCGATTCCTCGCCCTGGCCAATCAGAGGGCCAGGGTCCGGGATAGCCCGAGGCGGAGTCGGCCGCCGGCGCGCGTGCGCGAGGTCTCCTCGTGGCTATATAAACATGGCTGGCGGAGTCGCGGGCAAGAGCCGGACGGAGCTTCCGTGAGGCGCTCGCGGCTCTTCACTCGTGAAGTTTCTGGCGCGGGAGCTCGAGGGCAGAGTTAGGCTCGGCGGGGGGAGACCAAGGGACGGCCTTCCGGGAGCCGCGCGGGGGCGCCGAGCCGCCGCGCGAGCCGGAGCTGAGGCGCCGGAGCGGAGCCGGCGCACGTGTGAGCTCCCCGGGAACCCGCGAGCGTCCGGGCGGGTGGTGCCTCCCGCGAGTCCGCGCGAGTGCCGAGCCGCGGGCGCTCCGTGAGGAAGCTCCGGCACGCGCGGCCCCGGCGCCTCTCCCTACGATGCTGGGGAGCCGGTCCTGCCCTGGAGTCGGCGGCCGCTTGCCGAGCGTCTCCGCGCCCCTGCTTCCGAGTCGGCAGCCGCCCTGCTGCCGCTGAGGCACCCGTGGGGATGCCCGCGGGCCTCTCGGAGCCGGCCGGCGCCGCTGCCCCAGCTGCTGTGAACGCGGCCGGCGCCGGCACCGGCACCGTGGCCCCTGCCGGGGTTCTGCCGGTGCGCGTGGAGAACGCCCCGGTGGCCCTGGGCGCCGTGACTAAGGCTTCTGTCACCGTCAGCGTGGGGTCCACGGCGTCCCAGCCCCTGCTGCAGGCGGCCCCCGTGGGGACCCTGGGGACCGAAGTTGTCACGGTCAGTGCCGTGCCTAAACTCAGCTGCAGCCCCCGGGTGCCCGCTCCCCAGATGGTCGCCGCCGCCAAAGCCCCGAGCACGACCATCCTGTTGCCTGCTAATTTCCAGCTTCCTCCAGGTACGTAGGTGGAGCCGCCCTGCCAGCCTAGCCCCGGGGTCCGGCTACCTGTGATCCGGGGACAGTGCAACTCTGGATCGCTCATATTGGCTGGTCGCCCCCCCACCCCAACTCAGAAAACCTTGACTGCAGGAACCGTAGGAGAAGTAACCTCTTGGGCGGTGGCTAGGTTTTACAGTTAGAACCGGTATAAATTCTTGCTCTCGCTGTGTATGTGTGTGTGTGCCAAAACTAAACCAAACTCACTGCCGCGGGTGATGCGGACTCCTAGTGGTCCGATAGGAGAGGGTAGGACTGTCCTCGTGCGTCTCCGAGTCTAGCTCTTTACAGCAGTAGAAAGTCCCGTGTTTTTCTCTCATACACGTGTATGTGTGTATGTATATACACATATATATCCCTTACCCAAGCCCCATAAGTTGTTTCTTTTCACCCAAGCGACCCAGTAAAAGCTGGAGCGGTATGCCCAGGAGAGCCTTAGAGATGCTTGTGAAGTTTGTTGGCTTCCAGTAGCAGAAAGACCCGGCTTATATTGTCATACGTTTTGATTATTTTTGTTAAAAAGTTCTACTTTCCCGCCCCAGAAAGGAATGATGGGGTTTTGTGGACAGTCTTCGGATGTTTAATGATGTTTAACTCTCCCTGTTCTCAGGAACAAGTGCGAGTGGACAGGTGGGTACAGGTGGTGTGATTGGATTGTTATAGGTGAAGGAATTGTATTTGACTTGATTGTGACAGTTAACAAACGTCTAATAGACTTTTAAATTCCGTTTTCCATGTAGCACCATGGTTTTACCCCATTTAGAGACTTATTTTCATGTTAATTGTGTGCTCCGGCCATCTGGTGTTTTTTTTTACTTTCCTCACCTGGTTTCTTGGAATTTCAATGGATAGAGGAGTACAGTATTGCCTCCTATTAATTTTTGTTGAGCTGTAGTTGCAACCCGCCTCTGCAAAGCTGTTAAAGAAGTGGAAGTAACGATGTAAAAGATTAGGTATTCCCCTAACTTGGTGACAAGGGCTCTTGTGTTGCAAATGTGTTTGGTCAGGAATAATTATAGGAAGATTATGTTCTTTGTGTTCCCTTTTAGGAGACTTAATTTGTTTTGTACAGAGAGGGTGCATGCATACATAATGTAATATTCTCACTAAGGCTTTGCCCATCACTGGGTGGGTGCATGATTTGCCAGTTCTAAATTGTCATACTGCATATATAAAGTAGTTATAATATGAGTATGTTTGGATAAGATGACCTGCAAATTTCAGAAAATTCCTGTTTAGATCAAACCCATTTAGAATTGACAGTAGTCGAAAACTTATTGATAGTGGTAACTGATCATTTTTTGAGGGCTTATCCTTTTGGACAGTTTTTATGCATTTACATTTCCTTCATTGATTGCCATAGTTAGGAAGCTGTAGGAATGGTGTGGTAGGGAAGGTGTCTGACCTCTCTAGTTTTACATGGTTGAAGGAGAATTAAGATTAGTTCAAGGCTGATTCTTATTGGGGCAGAGGTCACACTTGAGTCCATTCTCAGACTTTTTTTTTTAACCAATTCTGAAATCACAACTGTTCTGTCCGAAGGACAGTTCTCTGTTGAGTGGGATAATGTGTTGCACTGGCCATACTGAGTTGGTTAGTTTTATAAGGAAGTAACAGGTAAATTCTGTCCAGGAATGCTCAGAATGCAGTTCCTCAATCAGGACATCTCAGCAATGTCTTCTTAGGCAGGCCTAAGGTCTCTGGCCCTCAGACCTGGCCTCTGTCTTGCTCTGATATATGTTACAAAGCTCTCCTTGTTCTGCTCAAAAGTGCCCAGAGACCCCGTCATTCTGTTTGCCCAAAGATGCTTGAATCTGTTGCTCTGCTACCTGCTGGCTGGTCTCCTGTTCTGCTGCTGCTATTTTTCTGCCACTCACTGCTTTCTCACAATCTGTTGTGGGCTTCTCAGCACGGAGACCCTGGATCCAGAGAGCACATATTTCTCTCCTGGCTCCTCTCTTTTGGTAATTATGAGGCTCCCCCCTAGTTTGGAATTGGCTCGCTTTTAAATCTAGCAGTATGGCAAAACTGACTAGTTCCTTTGCTAGGGTTTCATGTCCCTGCTGCTACTCCCACTAGGGTGCCAGATTTACATTATTAGCAAGCTATCCGATTTCCTTAGGATGCCAACACTCCTAGTTAGAGGAGCCCTGGTGGCATAGTGGGTTACATGTTGGGCTGCTAACCGAAAGGTCCGCAGTTTGAAGCCAACAACCACCATGGGATTAAGATGAGGTTTTCTCCTGCTGCCTTGGAAACCCCAGGGAGCAGTTCTACTCTTTCCCAAAGGGTTGCTATGAATCATAATTGACTTTATGGCAGTGAGTTTGGTTTAAAAAAGATTTTGCTGGGGTGGGAGGTGGTGGTTAACCAGTGTTAGTTTAGCTCAAAGAGTATGGTGGTGATGGTTCGGTGCCTTCCAATTGGTCCCAGGTCATAGCGATCCTGAGTACAATAGAAAAAGACTGCCCGGTCCTGCACCATCCTCACAATTGCTAGTTTGAGCCCATTGCTAACCCACTGTGTCAGTCTTATCTCCTTGGCAGTCTTTCTCTTTTTTGCTATCACTCGCCTTTCCCAAGCATGATGTCTTTTTCCAGTTCTACTCTGCCCCATAGGGCTGCTATGAGCTGGAATTGAATTGACAGCAGTGAGTTTCATTACTTTTGGTCTCTTGATACATGTCCAAAGTCTCACCACCCTTGTCACTTCTAAGGAACATTCTGACTACTTCTTCCAAGGCAGATTTGTGTGTTCTTCTGGCAGTCCCTGGTACTTTCAATATACTTTGCCAGCACCAAATTCAGAAAGGCTATCTTAAGTAAATCACTGCACCACAGTGGCAAATAAGGTCTTTAAGGGTAAGGAACTTGTTCAGTGCCAGGCAACTCACAGGTATCAGAGGAGATTTGAAGCTATCTCTACTTAATTCCCATCTCAAATCTTAACACTATGTATAGTGTAAGGATTTCTGGTGGTGTTACTGGGTAACTTACTGTTGGATTGCTAACTGCAGGGTTGGCTGTTAAAGTAAGTTGACCAGATTTTAACATTGGTAAAGCGGGACACCATTGATAAAACTCATATCCTGGTGAAATAGCCGCATGGCAGCTGAAAACCGTATATCCTACTTGTCGTGCATTCTTTCCAAAATTCGGGACTTTTTAAAAACACTGTGAGACATGGGAAAAATTGTTCAACATCGGGAAGTCTGGTCACCTTATGTTAAAGCCATTCCTTGAAGAAAGATGAGGCTTTCTGCTCCCTCAAGATTTACCATCTTGAAAACCCTATCTTGGGTCGCTATGAATCAATCAACTTTATGACAGTGGGTGGGTTATGCTTGGTGTATGTTTGTGTCATATACCTCATTGAGTATCATTACTGAAAGGTGATTTAAAAAATTTTAGACTGTAATCTTTCATATGTGAGGAAACCCAAACTCAAATCTTTCTGAGCTAAAAGAGCAGCAAATGAGGCCCACAACCTAAATATGTTCATAACTACTGTCACTGCTGATTCTGATTCAGAGCTTCTGACTCGCTCTGTGATTCTGGTTCAGAGAGAGCCTGTGTAGCTGGCTTCCAAAGCCGTAACTCTGCACAGGAGCAGACCACCTCCTCTTTCTCCCGCAGAGCCGCTTGTGGTTTTGAACTGCTAAGTCTGCTATTAGCAAGAAATGCTTACTTGAACTCTCACCAGGACTCATAGTGCTAAGGTAAATTCTCTGTAGGAATAGTTGTTTATTGAGGAGGTGATGCAATACTTGGAAGAGTTGCTTTTGGGAATTTCTGCTGATGGGTGACAGAGTAGCATATAAAACGTTTGTGCAGTCAGTGGGTGCAGGGCAAGATAGCCCATGTACCTTTGTGGCAATGAAATGGAAGTGCTGATTAAAGTAACTTGAATCATAATGTCCCCTTTCTTTTATGTACTAAAGATTAGCAGTTTATTCAGAGATGCTCAGTGCTTATGTATAAGTCAACTTTGATTTTCCAAGGTAAGGAATAGTTTTATTTCTCCTTCAGAATTTCCCCTATGAGCAGAACTTGTTTTTAAAAATATACATGTATAAATAAAAATAAATAAATATATATGACCTATATTTTAGGGTACAATAGAGACCCCAAGTTTCAAGTATAATTTAAGGAGAATATTGACTAAATCTTAAAGAGGTAAAGACAAAAAAATAAAAAAGGAGGTAAAGACAAAGACACATCATCTGCATGAGGGAGGCCATCACCAGAGGTCAAAATGTTGTTCAACGGTTTGTAGAAAATTGGAGTAAAGTAGGACAAGCATAGTGCTTACGTGTTTGCTGCTAACCACAAGGTCAGCAGTTTGAAACTACCAGCCATTCCCAGAGAGATAGATGAGGTTTTTGATGCCTGTAAACAATTGTAGTCTTAGAAACTGTGGTAGTTCTTTCTACCCTATCTTATAAGGCACAATGAGTCACAGTTAACTCCATGACAGTAAGTAGGGCATGAAGAATGTGGCATCAGGACCAGAGGAAGACTTATTTTATTAACATCCTTAGATCTACCTTTGATATATAACTTTAGTTGCTTAAAACGAGGACTTGAAGCACTTGCTGATGAAGATCAAGGATTGTAGCCTTCAGCATGGATTAAAACTCAATGTAATGAAAATAAAAATCCTCACAAGTGAAGCAGTAGGCAACAGTATGATAAAAGTATAAAATATTTAAGTTGTCAAGGATTTCTTCTTGTTAGGACCCACAATCAGTTTCCATTGAAGCAACCATCAAGAAATCAAATGATATTGAATGATGGATTGTTAAAAGATTTGTAAGAGACCCCAATAAGATGATTAATTAAAAATATACATATTTAAAAAAAATCAAATAGGCATTGTATTGGGTAAATCTCTTGCACAAAAACTCTTTGAAGTGTTGAAAAGCCAGTGTGTCATTTTGAGGACTATTGTGCATTTGTCTCAAGCTATGGTATTTTCAGTTGCCTCATATATAAATCGAAGTTGGACACTGCACAAGGAAGACTGGAGAAGAATCGCTGCATTTGCGTTGTGGTGCTGGAGAAGACCCTGGAAAGGACCATGAACTGCCAAAAGAACAAACAACCCTGCCTTGGAGGAAGTACAGCCCGAGTGCTCCTTGGAAGTGAGGATGGTGAGACTTTAGCTCATGTACTTAGGACACATTATCAGGAGAGATCAGCCCCTCCGGAAAAGGACAGCATGCCTGGCAAAGTGAAAAAGATGCAAAAAAGAGGAAGATCCTCCACAAGATGGATTGACATAGTCTCTGTCGCTGCTACAGTGGGCTGAAGCATAATTGTGAGGAAGACCACACTGGGCAGTGTTTTGTTCTGATTCTGAGTCAGAACTGACTGGATGGCACCTCCCAACAAGAAGAGGGCATGGGAGGACAAAAGAAACTATCAGAGAACCATGACTGGGGGCAGATCAGTACATCAGTGTGGCAGAAATGGAAATGGGGTCTTGATTGGAAAATGCACCGAAGGGATCAGTTATCAGGCATCAAAGAACAAAAAATCATATCATTGGGTGCACACCTCCATGATATGATCACTGAGGACAAATGTGTACATAAGCAAATGTGGCGAAGAAAGCTGATGGTGCTCAGCTATCAAAAGGTATAGCGTCTGGGGTCTTATAGGCTTAAAGGTAAACATGGGGCCATCTAGCTCAGAAGCAACAAAGCCCATATGGAAGAAGCACACCAGCCTGTGCTATCATGAGGTGTCGAAGAGATCAGGTATCAGGCATCATCAGAACAAAATATCTTACCATTGTGAATGAGGCGGGGGGTAAAAGTGGAGACCCAAAGCCCATTTGTAGGCCACTGGAGATCCCCTTGCAGAAGGGTCTCAGGGAGGAGACGAGCCAGTCAAGGTGTGATGTAGCACAGATGAAAAATAAACTTTCCTCTAGTTCCTAAATACTTCTCCCCCACCCCCACTCTCATGATCTGAATTCTACCTTGCAAGTCTGGCTAGACCAGAGGATGTACACTGGTACCGATAGGAAGTCTGGCTAGAGCAGAGGATGTACACTGGTACCGATAGGAACTGGAAACACAGGGACTCCAGGGTGGATGATCCCTTCAGGACCAGTGGTGTGAGTGGTGATTCTAGGAGGGTAGAGGGAGAGTGGATTGGAAAGAGGGAACCAGTTACAAGGATCTACATGTGACCTCCTCCCTGGGGGATGGAAAACAGAAAAGGGGGTGAAGGGAGACCTTGGACAGGGAAAGATATGACAAAATAATAATTTATAAGTTATCATGGGCTCATGGAGTAGGAAGCGGGGAGGGAGGGGAATAAAGAGGACCTGATGCCAAGGGCTTAGGTGGAGAGCAAATGCTTTGAGAATGATGAGGGCAATGAATGTACAGATGTACTTTACACAACTGATGTATGTATGGATTTTGATAAGAGTTGTATGAGCCCCTAATAAAACGATTAAAAAAAAGAAAGAAAGAAAATGTACATTAATTACACTGGCAGAAGCGCTACAATTAGTCTAGGACCTTCTGACCAAGGCAGTCTAGCCATAACACTTGACTGTGTGACCCTAGTGCCCCAGTCTTCATCACTGACACATCCAAGCACTCCTCCCTAAGGGAGACTTTGGGCTGACTGCAGCGTAGTGGTAATCAACTTTTTGATGCTCTCTGAGGGCAGAACCGTTCCCATTCTTGGTTAATGCTCTAAAGGATCTCAAGGTAGGCTTTAATCTACATGGGAAATCTGCAAATGGATTCTGTGCTTTCACTGTTATCTATAGCTCTTCTGCTGCTTTCTGGAATTTAAGCTCACATATGCCCTCATCTTTTTCTAGGTTTGGGGTTGAAAATACAAAGGCTTTAGAAAGCATTGTGAGGAAGTGAGAACGACTACAGGGAAGCTCTGAAAATTATTCTTCTGTGGCATATTTGTCGTAATCTCCTCAGTTATCTGCTGTGTTTTGTTTGTGGTATTTGTCTCTTTTTGTAGGGTGATGATGAGCAAGGACGTGACTACATTTTTGTCATAAACTAACTGTAAGAAAAAAAATAAAAAATAAACTGTAAGAAACTGCTTGGCAGTCTTACTGTACAAAAGTGTGTGAAAGTTTACTTGTGAATTGATCTGTTCTACTAACTCCTCATGATGACACTCGGAAAACCTCACTACTGTTGAGTTATTACTGATTAATAGGCCCAGAGGACAAGTTAGAACTGCTCCTGCAATTTTTCTGAGGCTGTAGCTGTGAACAGGAAGAGAAAGCTGCATCTTTCTCCCGAGGAACACCTCCTAGTGGTTTTGAACTGCAGACCTTGCAGTTGTGTAACCACTGCACCAACAGCGCTCCTCATAAAGAGGAGGGCGAATTCGAGACAACCAACCAATGGCTGATCGTAATTCCCCTAGTTTAGATCGGTGGATGGAGTAGTGATTGTGTGTTGGACTGCTTACCATCAGTTTGTCAGTTTGAAACCACCAGTCACAATCTCGGAAACCCATCGGGGTCAGTTCTGCCCTGTCACAAAGGGTCTCTATGAGTGGGCACCAACTTGATGGTAGTGAGTTTGGTTTCGTAAATTAAGGTCAGTTTTCTTCTAGCCTCCCTGCTAATGATTTGGCACCCACCGGAAGTCGCCTCAGGAGGCTTTTTGAGATTTAAATAAGGTCCTAGATTGGCAGCCAACCTTTTTCTCCAATATCAGATCAGTTTACATTGTTATGGAGTAGTTTCTGGCAGGCTTTTTGCAGTTGGGTTATGACTTGTATGCTTAGCATTTGGTTTCTTGGATTAGAAAAACCTTAAAATCTTAAATCAATTTCCTTACTCAACACAGGCAGATAATTTGCATCTACTTTTTCAAATTCCTAAGTGAGCCCTTGAGTGAATGGTTTTGATTCTGACTTTATCCAAGGGAAACAACTTACACGAACATCATCTTCCATGGTTGTCATGGTGCTGCTGGGCTTTGTGAAATGGAGATTCTCCACTGCTCTACCATATGCATCCACTGTTTGCATTCCAGAGGCTATGGAGCTAGTTAAACTTGATAGTATCAGTGGCATTATTCTTGTTGGGTAGACATCCTGGGGAGGAAGTGCTGTTTTTCAAGGCTAGGTTAGGTATTCTTAATTTCTCCCCATTTTCTTTAGATAAATATATAGTGTTAGAATATCTGAATCAAAGAAGTATGATTGTTTTAAGGATATTGATATTTATTTTTTATTTGCTTAGACATTTCAGTGCTGACAGATGGAGTTACTCTCCTTGGAAGCAAATAGATTTCCAGAGTTTTCAAAGATTACTTTGGGGGAAAAAAAAGAGAAAAAACCCTAAAAATTAAAAAAAAAAGATTACTTTAGACATAAGTTTTTCAACAACTATTGTTGAAAATAAAAGGATAGAAAAATAGGGAAAGTATAAAGAAGAATCTGAAAATCACTTGAGGTCTATTGGGTCTACTTTTAAAATATGAAATTTAAAAGAAGAAGAATACAAACTGTTTTGGCAAATCTGCATTTATGGAGGACGGGCGGAGATGTCCCAACCTGGCTGAGAACCTACCTGGCTATGTAACACTCTTTCATTCACTGGAACCACACAGGAGATGAGGAAAAGGAGAGCTCACCGAATTCAAGCTCAGTAGGAGAAACTTTACTTCACATGAGAACTAGAAGAATTGGGTGCTAGGAACCTGAGGAAGGAAACACTTAGGCTGGGTTAGCTGCCTGCTGTGGATTGAATTGAGGCTCCCCAAAATGTGTATTGAGATCCTAGCCCCTTTACTTGTGGATGTGTTTGGAAATAGGGTTTTTCTCTTTTCATGTTAGTGGAGTCATTCCAGTGGATATTGAATACTAACTATTCACTTGATAGTCATGAAAAAAGCAGAGTAGAAACAGGCACACACTGTGAAGACAGATGCCAAGCAACACCTAAGGTGGTTGGCAGACACTGGAAATGGCAGAGACTGAGGCCATGATTTGGACTTTTAGCCTCCTGTAAGGAATTAAATTTCTGTTCTTTAAACCAGTCCACTCATAATTCTATTATGGCAGCAATAGTAAATCAAGACCTTTAAATATTTAAAAGTTATCTGGTGGAAATGAAAATAAGCTCATCTATGTGGCTATATCTGTGGATATTAATGAGAGGCATATATATATATATATTTTTTTTGTATTAAGGAAGGGCTTTATATTCCTGGCCTACTGGTGAAGGGATGATATGCATACATCTTTCTCTATATATAACCCTGACTTTGGTAGAGACTAGAAGGTGACCAGTTACGCATTTATGCATAGGTATTAAATTACAGTGGGTGGCTCATTTGAGCCCTATCTGACTTACATTTGCATGGATCTGCCATCTTGCCAGTCAATATCTCCCAGTGTTGACAATATGGAGAAATTAAAGAGCATCCATTCATATTAGCTTACCTTCAAGACCCCAGTATAGGAAAGCACCTTGGACCATAGTAGTTTATTGGGCAGAAGAGTAGAGCATATTACATTATGGATAATTCTGTCAACATTTGCTATGTTGTTAGGTGCATATATATTTATAATTGTTATCTTTTTGATGAATTTGTTCTTTTCACTCTTTTTTCATTCTGTTCTTTATACTTGTATGATCTAGTGATGTGTTTTCATAGCCACTGATCTTTACAGGTTACTATGAGTGGCATCAACTCAATGGCAGTGAATTTGGTATGGTTTTGGTTCTTTTGCCAGTTCAACTCATGATTAAGCCTTCTGAATTTATTTGTTGTACTTTTTAAATACAGAAAATCCATAATATGTGTATGTATATATATACATGAAGTCTAGTGGTATTTTCTTTTTGGTGAGACATCATCTTAACACCATCTTTTATTTTTAAAGTGTGGTTTCTTAAACATTTTTAAAACCACTTATATCTCTTGTGCATTTTGAATACATCTCCTTTGATTATAGGTGAATTAAAATCTCCCATTTTTCATGCTACCCTTTTACCTGACAGTATTTTTTACTAAGCATAATTAAAAATTTTTATGTAGCTGCTCTTTGCCTTTATATCCTTAATACTTCTACTCCTGTAAAGAATTAGACTCAGAAACCCACAGGGCCAGTTCTACCCTGTCCTGAAGGGTCACAATGAGTTGGAATTGACTTGATGGCAGAGGTTTTTGGTGTTTTAATATATGATATTGATCTATCTAAATAGCATGGTGGCTTTCAGAAGAAAATGTATCTTTCTCACAGTTTAGGAGACATCTGAATTCAGAGGGCCAGCTATTAAGAGAGAGGAAGGACCTTCTCTCTTTGAACCTCTACCTGCTTCTGGGTGGATCTTCATGATATGTGGCATCTCTTTCCCCCTGTCTCTGCTATGCTGGTTTGTTTAATTTTCTGTAGATTGATTAAAAATACACCCTACACTAATCCTGCCTCATTAATACAACAAAGACCACCCATTCTCAAATGGGATTTTTACTGCAGGCATTTAGGTTAGGATTTATAAGATTTTTGGAGGCGCAATTCAACCAATAACTGGTGTGAACTAGGCAGCCAGTTTTCATCTTTACCATATAGATCATTAGGAGCCCCGATGGCATAGTGGTTATGCCGACTTCAAGGTTAGCAGTTCAAAACCACCAGCTGACTGGAAGCAAGAGAAGACTTTCTACTCCTGTAAAGAGTTACAGCCCTGGAAATTCACAGGGAGCAGTCCTGTTGTGTCCTATAGGGTTGTTATGAGTAGGAATTGACCTGATGGCAGTAAGGGGTAGTTTGTTTTGTATCTGCATAATTAGTTGACTTAGCTCTATTGTTTTCCTTTTCTCACTGATGTGTAGTGTTTCTTGGGAAGATTTGAAATGACATATTTGCATGAATATTTTGGTGTTCTTTGTACTATTGGTAAGTTTGTATAGTATGTCATAGGGGAGAAAAGACCCCCAATTAAACTATGTTTTATTGAGACTCCTTTATTAAGTCTTAAATGGGACCACAACAAAATAAGCATTTGGTTGAAGGACATCAGCATAGGGCCATTATGGTGTGGAAAGATCCTAGTCACAGGCTAAATTGTAAATCATGACAAAC
The DNA here is from genome assembly GCF_050624435.1 of Tenrec ecaudatus. Lineage (NCBI taxonomy): Eukaryota > Metazoa > Chordata > Mammalia > Afrosoricida > Tenrecidae > Tenrec > Tenrec ecaudatus. The sequence goes on along the minus strand of NC_134544.1, from coordinate 50,489,054 downwards.
AAGCAGGTTCATCCCAAAATCCTGATTGGGAATAGGCCAAATTCTCACAGTTGCAGGTAAGCCTGTGGGAGTGGGAAAGGGATCCAAATTGGGATACACACACTGAAGCAAACGGGAAAAGTTTAAAGGATTGGTTCTGGAGTCCTCTAGTTGTCTTGACTGGAGTATGCCACATAGCATGCGCGTCTGGCTAGACTAGAGAAACGAGATTCATAAACACTCCTATTTTATAAGAGAGTTATATAAAAGGTAATTAGACATTAAGCAGCCCAGCCCAGTCCAAACTCCTAAGTCCGACATTAGCCCTTATGTCCAACATCGACCTACAAAGACCTCCTCAAACTCAAAAAACACATGCAATGATGCTGAATGCAGGGAAAAAGTTGAATCAGTGAGCGTGTAGGCATCTCAGTGCTGGCAGGGTCTCCACGCAGCTTCTGCACCCTGGGCTGCATCAGGGTAGGTCCATGTGGCTTCTCCTCAGGGATGTCTCACCGGAAGTGAGTCTTGCCAGCTGAGGCAGAAAACTAGCTACGGCAGCCGTAACTGGTCCGACCATCAGAGAACGGGAAACCAGAAAGGCAAGACTCGCCAAGCCATTTGTCTCTCTGCCCTTCAGTTAATCCCATGTGTGTTCATTGGCCAGGTTGGCACAGTAAACCTTAACTATCACACCATGTGGCCCTGTATCTCAATTTTTTTGAGAAGCATGCCCAGGCAGCTTGCTGAAGGTAAGATTGCCCCTCTTTAGCAGTATAAGGGCAACGCTTTTTACATTGCTGGTCAATGGTCAGAAAGAACTCAGTGGAGGCTGAATTGATGGGGAGACTCAACCCGTAGTTAGGGCTCCCACTATAAACAGCCTTCTACTGCAAGCCTGGCCCTTAGAATTTAAGCTCTAACACAAGTGCCTTGTTGTTACTATATGTACTATCTTAACTACTGTAAGTTTTTGTTGTTATCAAGGAAGTGTTTTACCTTCTTTTGTAGTAGCTTAGTGATAGCTATTTGCTTAAAGTATTCATATTTTAGTCTTAGCAAAAATAATTTTCCATATTCTGTGCAATAATGAGGAGCCCTGGTGCAATAGTGGTTTATGTTTTTGGCTGTGAACCTGAAGGTCAGCAGTTCTAAGCCACCAGACACTCCTTGGTAAAATGAGGAGGGAGGCTTTTGATTTCCATAAAGAGTTACTTTCAGAAACTCAGAGGGGCAAGTCTACCCTGTCCTGTAGAGTCACTATGAGTCAGAATTGACTTGATGGCAGTTTTTTATAAAAACAGCTTTATTGGGACATAATCCATATACCTACAATTCAATGTAGTTCATATCAAGAAGAGTTATACAGCCACTACCACAATCAAATTGAGAATATTTTCATATTTCTTATACTCCCTTTTACTGCCAACCTCCCGTGCCATAACCCCAAGAAACCATTAACCCAGTTACTGTTTAAAATATGCAAAAAGCAAATGAAAACACTAGCAACAATAACAAAATAAAATAGGGAAAAATGTCAGTTATGTGTTTGCTTTGACTTTTTATACAATAATGCACAAAATTCAAAATGTACTAATCATTTAAAATACTTTCCAGTCTTAAAAAAATTGTAGTAGAACATATGTAGTGGCTATGTGTTATTTATTAGTTCACAGGCTTTTTCCCCCTTTCTTTTGGCTATAGGAACAGTTATGATAAAAAATAACAGTGGTCAATTGATGTTGGTATCTCCTCAGCAAGCTTTAACCAGAGCTGACACTAGTAACATAGCTTCAAGGCCAGCAGTCACAGCGAACACCCACGTGATCAAAACCTGTACAGTACCGGTAACATACCTTAATTTTTTCCCCTATTTACCTTAGTTTTCTCTACAATAATCTTTATATTCGTGTGTATATGCTTGCTAAACAAAAATTATCCAGTGTTAATTCTACTCACCATTTTGAATTAGTTGGCGGTCTTTGAACATGTTAATTTAATCAAGATTTTCATTTTTGTTGGATAATTGTTAAAATAATAAAAATTTAATCTTCATACTGAGGTTTTATAAACTTCATAGGAAGAGCCAAATAATTAGATGCATCTATAGGTGGAAAGAAAATAGATATCCTGTTTTGTGATAAAAATATTAATATGGTAACTTAACAGTATTCATTTTTAACTGTATCTTAAAGGGATTAGCTTTTTAAAAAAAGGAAAAATCTATATTAAGTTGTCATTGAGCTTAATTAAGATACATAGAGATCTTGTGGGTAACTATAGTCAGGTACCAGAGTTTAAAAAAATATTTTTGCATGCATTTTTCCTTTTTCATTGTCCTAGCTTGATTCCTGGTTCTCAACTAGTCATTTCCTCTAGTAATGTATTTATTACTAATGGCTACTCTTTCCCCTTTCTAGTTTGCCTGACTACCTAACTATTGTGGATAAAGAAGATAGGGGAACACATTTTGGTTTAGAACTGTATATACGAGGCAGGGAATCAAAGTTAAAGATTTCAGAACTAGTCTTGTGCAATGTCTGTAGCCAGAACTTTCAGGCATGTGAGGTGTTTATCGAGTCACCTTTCCCATATTGAAAATATTGCATGAAAGTCAACGATCCAGTTTAGGCTCTTAGTGTAGTTTGTATAAAACCTCTAACATTATAGTGTGACAATTATGGTACAGTCTTGCCCCACTAAACTGAGTATTTTAATATTAGTGATATCACTGACTGGTTTAAGTCACCAATTCTGATAGTTGTATGTTGTCTTTGCCTTCAAGAGTTCCAGCTCACAATTAATCAAGAAAGTAGCTGTGGTACCGGCTAAAAAAATGGCCCCAATCGGTACGACTGTGGTATCCAGTGTTCCGAAGCCTTCCTCAGTACAAGTAAGTTGGCACCTGCCTTGTGGTCACATTATTCACTTGTCTTTGTATTTCCCCGGGATTTAGCTATCTGCTGCCAGGTGCGTCAGTTAGTGGCTGTGGGACATTGAAGAGACATTGAATGCTGTGTGGTGGCGCTGAACCAACTGGGGGCTGTTGAGGGCTAGAAAACAAACGATAGGGAACACATTCTTGGACCACCCGTTTTACTTGATTGCATTAGGTTTGTATAAATATATTTGATAGCTGTGTGTTACAGGCATCAGAAACAGGCTAAGAGAAAATTTGGTGCATAAAATATTTATTTATTAGGGATTTTTGCCTTCAAAGGAAAGGGGAAAAGAGTTTGAATTGGATAGAAGCCCAATAAAGTCTCAGCCAGCCTGGGGTGGGAAGTTTTGGAACATGTGTGGAGTTTTGTCCTCTTATGGGCGAGTGTGGTGAGCTGGACCTTAATTCTCCCTCCATGACCAGTCATTGGATGTGCATGCTCCCAGAGATGTTAGACTATGGGTCAGGTGATTTTCTGCAGCCAAGATTAACTGAAGACCTTGCTGAGATAGATTTGACATGTGGCTGTAGCAGTGGGTTCAAAAGTAAGTGTTGTGAAGATGGTGCAGGATCAACCGATGTTTCAATCTGCTGTGTGTGTACAGGCTTGCTGTAAGTCAGCACTGACGTGACGGCACCTAACAGCAGCAGCATCACCAATTTGTGGGAACTGTCATGGAGAGGACTCCTAGCAGCTAGGAGAACACAGAGCTCCCCCTGTGGTGGTTAGCACAGCCTGCCCTTTGCATCTTGGAAACAAAAAGTTGCTAGCGTACTATATGCATTCTGGATATTAAACTCTTCTCAGATATATGGGTCTCCAGAATTCTCCCATTCTGTATACTGTTGATAAAGTCTTATGTTGTATAAACCTTTTTAATCTTGATGAAGTCCAATTTACCTGTTTGGCTTTGAAGCTTGTGCTTTTGATGTCCTATGGAAGAACACATTGTCAAAAACAAAGTTTTGAATTTTTACCCCTACTGGTCTTTTAAGAATTTAGTGGTTTTAGAGTTTATATCTTGATCATGGATCAATGTTGAGTCAGTTTTCTTCTGTGGAGGCAAGGATCCCTGTAGGTGCAGTAGGTGAAGTGTTGGTCTGCTAACCAAATATGAGGCAGTGTGCTCCTGTAAAGATTTATGGCTTTGAAAACCCTATGGAACATTCCTATCCTATAGTATAAGGGTCTCTGTGACTCAGAATTGACTCGGTGGAAATTGGGGGAGAGAGTGTAATGGGTCCAATTTCATCCTTTTGCATGTGGAGATAGTTATCCCAGCACTATTTGTTGAAGAGACTGTTATTTTCCTCTTTAGCAGAGTTGGTATACTCTTGTAGGAAAGAATTTTACCAAAGGTATCTGGGTTTATTTTTGGACTCTTAATACTATGCCATTGGTTTATTTGTCTATTCATCATATACTAGTTTCAGACTGTTTTGATGACTGTAACTTTGTAGTATGTTCTGAAATTGGAAAGTGAGTCCGCCTTTTCAAGATTGTTTTGGCTATTTGGGGCAATTTACAAATCCATGTAATTTTTTCCCCTTAAAGATCATGTTATTGGGGGCTCTTAAAACTCTTATTATAATCCATATATCAGTTGTATCAGGCATATTTGTACATATGTTGCCACCATTCTTTTTTAGACATTTACTTTCTATTGAGCCCTTGGTATGAACTCCTCTTTTTTCCCTCCTTACCCCTGCCTACCCTCATGACTGATAGATTATAAATTATTATTATTTTCGTATCTCACACTTGACTGCTGTCTCCCTTCCCCCATTGTTTCTTTTGTTCTTCCCCCTGGAGGGGTGTGTGTGGTTATATGTCGATCATTGCGATTGGTTCTCCCTTCCTCCAACCTTCTCCCACTGCCCCCTACCCTTCTGGTATTGCTATTCCCATTCCTGTTCCTGGATTCTGTGTGTCATGAGCTCTTATTTCTTATCTATATCTGTGCACGTGCTCTGGTCTAGTCTGACGTGAGATACAGAAATCCATGTAATTTGAGGATTGATTTTTTTCCCCACTTCTTCAAACCAAGCTGTTGGAATTTTAATAGGGTTTGTATTGAATCTATAAATCATTTTGGTAGTACTAATAAAGTTAAAATATTCATTCGCAATCTATGAGCATGGGATGACTCTCCGTTCTTTTAAGTCTCCTTTGATTAATTTCAGCGATATGTTGTAGTTTATAGCGTACACATTTTTTACCTCTTTGGTTTTAGTTATTCCAATGTATTTTGTTGTTCTCAGCTCTTATAAATGGAGTTGCTGCCTTTGTAGATTGTTCATTGTCATTGTCTAGCTCTAGTAACTGACTTGTTGGCTTTCGTAACTTTCTTGTAGAAAATTTTGGATTTAAAGGAACTTTTGTTACAACCCCTGGTAAAAGTAGATTCCCTGTGCATAAATCCTGCAAATGAGGCATTTTAGGAGTGGAAAGCACAATGTCTTCTTCCACTCGTGGAGAGTGTGGTAACTCAGGCTGATCCTGCTCCCATTCTTTTCCCTGTACATAGCCGGTGGGGCGGGCAGTGAGTAAGGATTTTAAACATTGGTTTCCTCCCTAATAATAAAACCAAACCCACAGCATGGAGTCGCTTTCAACTGATAGTGACGCTAAGACACAGAGGAACTTTCCACACTGTAACAATGTAGCATGTGGCATCATCTTCCACAGAGAGGCTGGTAGGATCACACTGCCACTCTTGTTTTGCAGTGGAGTGCATAACCCACTGGCCTACCAGGACTCCTTCCTCTAATAATAATGACCACTTACTGAGCATTTTATGTGCTTGTCACTTTTTAGCAATACTTTACATTCTCTTCCTTCTGTGACTGGTCTGAGGGCATGCCAGCTCCATCTTAACGTATACATTGAAAGTAGGCTGAAAAGACTTGCAAAGAGTCATGGTGACTTCAGGTATAGAATTGCTTTGTGCAGTTTTCTTGGCCGTAATTTTTTTCCCTCCCATTATGTTTGAAATGAACTTTTTATGTCACCAAAGACTCCAGGTCTTATTTCTGGTTTTCGTTTCAGTTTTTTCATTTACTCAGACCAATCTTTAGATTGGAGGGCTAAGGAATCTGGAGGGTTTGCTGTCTGAGGCAGTTTGTTAGGCTGAGTGCCCCTACGTGGATATGAACCACCAATTTTTTTTTTAACCAGTGCATTACCACATCAAACCAAAAAGGAAAACACAAATTCATTGCCATAGGATCGGTTTTGACACACAGTCATCCTATAGGATAGGGTAGAACTGCCCCTGTGGGGCTCCAAGACGGTAAATCTATAAGGAGCAGAAAGCCTCTTCTTTCTCACTGCGGTGTGGCTGGTGGTTTCAAACAACTGATCTTTTGGTTAACAACGCAACACATAACCCCTACGCCACAAGAGCTCCTTGCATTGCTGTACAGGATATGGAAAAGTATTTTTACTCAAAGAATTTATAATTAGTATTTTTTTAAATCATTTTATTGGGGGCTCATACAGCTCTTATTATAATCCATATATATATATCCATTGTGTCAAGGATATTTGTACATTTGTTGCCATCTTCATTTTCAAAACATTTTCTTTCTACTTGAACCCTTGGTAGCAGCTCATTTTTTCTTCTTCCCCACCCACCTTCCCTCCCTCCTGGACCCTTGATAATGTATCAATTGTTATTTTCATGGCTTACACTGACTGATGTCTTCTTCCTTCACCCACTTTTCTGTTGTCTGTACCCCTGGGAGGGAGTTACATGTAGATCATTGTGATTGGTTCTCCTTTATCCTCCTTACCCTGCTGGTATCATTACTCTCAATATTGGTTCTAAGGGGTTTATCTGTCCCAGATTCCCTGTGTTTCCAGCTCTTATCTGTACCCGTGTATATGCTCTGGTCTAGCCAGATTTGTAAGGTAGAATTGGGATCATGATAGTGGGGATGTGCGTGGGATTATAAGAGAAAATCTAAACTGAGTTTTCAGAGACACAGAATATGATTCTGAGATACAGTTTTGTCTCCTATGATTGTATATAATTTATTTTACTAAATATAGACAAAGCCTTATAACTGATTTTTCACAGTGATTTAGTTAATGAATTTTCTAGCCTTTTTTCCTCCGGTCCCTAAAACATGACTAACTAGTGCCAATGTAGTTGGAGTATTGTTTATCATTGGTGAGTCTCTCTGTAGTCTGTGGCAGAGTTACATTTCTGAGGGTGCAAGGAGATTGAACAGATAAGAGTAGACCAGGATTATGTACCTCTGCTCCTTCAGAAGTGAAATTGGCCTACGCAAAGAAGGAGCATGTCTCAGACAAGGTAAGAAAGAGTTGCAAATGCCAAGTTTTGTTGTCCTGGAAAATAGAAATGTACCACGAATGCACCTTTACAGAAAGTAGACATTTGTGTCAACTTACATTTCATTGAGCCTTATTTGACCTAATAGAAAGGGAAAGAAACCGCAATTTCCTATGAAACTTTGCTTCCGTTTCAAAAGTGGTCATACTCAGCACTGCCATTGAGCAGATTCCAAGTCAGTGGCCCCGTAGACAAAATGGTACTCCCTGTGGGTTTGTGACTGTCACTCTTTATAGTAGAGTCCCATCTTTCTCCCGGGAGAGGCTGCTGGTTTCTTGTCTCCTGCCTTTACTTTAGTATTTGCCGTTTTAAGATCAGCGTGGCTTTCTACTTGATTGCTTGCCTCTGTATATGAAACATTTTATCCTGCAGGTGGTGCTGGAATCACACTTCATTTTAAAAGAGGGTGGGAGGAAAAACCCAAATTCTTTCACTGTGAACAAAACGTAGTATCACACAGCTCATTTTCTTTTTTCTTTCTTAAGATCATTAACCCAATCAATTTTAGAACATTTTCTATGCCCCCCCCATGAATCACTTTTAAAATGAGTTGTGTAATCACAATCAGTTCTAGTGCTCCCAAAGGGTTAAGAGAAAACAGCCCAGTTTAAATGGTCTCTGGGGAGCAGAGGATAGAAGTAGGAGGGAGGCTTAATTTTCAACCTAGCTTCTAAGGCTTTGTCTATATTTAGTAAAATTATGTTAGTTGTAATTTAAAATGTTGCCCTTGTCTTTCAACACTTAGCAGTTCGTCATTGGTTCCTTGCTGTTCATATAGCTGAGGGCAGGTTTGGCTGGTGCTCGCTACAGTCTGCCGATAATCAGGTGGCCCAGCCGGTCAGGCTTCAGGAGCTATGGATGCTGCTAACTGGGAAATGAACATTCAAATTCTTTGAAGGACTAATAACCTGACTTTTCTTTTTATATACTTTGGAACATGCACAGTTAAGTGAAAATGATGAGGCAAGAATGAGTTTTCTATTTGAACTACAAATATGCTTTTTCTCCTTCCAAGTCTTGTCTAGTGCACTCTCTCCCCTCCCACATAAATTCTTTGCTCCTCCAACCCCCTCCCTATTTTCTACCCCAACCCTTACCTCTTCTATAAACCCTTGCACCAGTTATTATCTGTATGCATCTACCCATGTGCTTCACGAACTGTAAAACCTAATAGAAATAATAAAAACAGAACCAAAATAAGGTGCTAATAAGGATAAGATAATAATAATAATATAAAAATATAAATAATGAGTAAGAGAAAAACCACCATCAGTACTTGAAAGGCCAAGGAAGAAATTTTTGTCATGGAACATGCAAGAAATACTTGCACGCACATAGGTCATATTTTGTATGCTTACTCTGATAGTCTACATGAAAGCAGCTGATTGAAAAGAAGATAAATATATCTCTGCATTTATATGAATTCAGAAAAACTGTTAGAGGGAAGGAAATTCTTTATTTCATATAAAGACTTGCCATTTCAAATCCATTTTAGAGATAATGATATTTTTTGAGGATGACACTTTCCCCTCATTTTCAACTTTGGTCTGATACGTACCATTACTTTCCTTGATTTCTACAGAAAGAAATCAGAAGGCTAGAGGTTTCGCTCACATACCTGAGATCATTCATTTAGTAGAATAAATGAAACCCAGATCTGTTAGACTCCAAACTTTAATTCATTTAGTTATTTTATGTTTTTATATTTTTAAAAATCATTTTATTGGGGACTCGTACAACCCTTATCACAACCCATCCATCCATCCATTGTGTCGAGCACATTTGTACACTTGTTGCCCTCATCACTCTCAAAACATTTTCTTTCTACTTGAGCCCTTGGTATCAACTCTTCCTTGTTTCCTCTCCCTCCCTCGTGAACCCTTGATAATTTATAAATTATTATTTTTTTTCATGTATTACACTGACCATTGTCTCCCTTCACCCACTTTTCTATTATCTGCCCCCCAGGGAGAGGGTTTATATGTAGATCATTGTGACTGGTTCCCACTTTCTCCCCCCACCTTTCCCTTACCGTCCTGGTATCACTACTCTCATTATTGGTCTTGAGGAGTGTATCTGTCCTGGATTCCCCGTGTTTCCAGCTCTTATCTGTACCTGTATACATGCTTTGGTCTACCTGGATTTGCAAGGTAGAACTGGGATCATGATAGTGGGGGTGGGAGGGGGAGGCAAGAGAAGGGGAAGAGGAAGCATTAAAGAACTAGAGGAAAGTTATAAGTTTCATCGTGCTATATTGTACCCTGACTGGCTTGTCTCCTCCCCGTGACCCTTCTGAAAGGGGATGTCTAGTTGCCTACAAATGGGCTTTGGGTCTCTACTCCACACTCCCCGTCATTCACAATGATGTGATTTTATATTCTGATGATGCCTGATAACTGATTCCTTCAACACATCAAGATCACACTTGCTTCTTCCATGTGGGCTTTGTTGCTTCTGAGCTAGATGGCCGCTTGTTTACCTTCAAGCCTTTAAGATTCCGGACACTAGAGCTTTTGATAGCCAGGCACTATCAGCTTTCTTCACCACATTTGCTTATGCACCCGTTTGTTTTCAGTGATCGTATTGGGAATGTGAACACACAATGATATTATTTTTTGTTCTTTGATGCCTGATCCCTTCAGTACCTCGTGATCACACAGGCTGGTGTGCTTCTTCCTTGTGGGCTTTGTTGCTTCTGAGCTAGATGGCCACTTGTTTATCTTCAAGCCTTTAAGACTCCAGACACTATATCTGGGCACTATCAGCTTTCTTCACCACATTGCTTTTGCACCCACTTTGTTTTCAGCGATTGTGTTGGGTAGGTAAGCATCGTGGAATGCCAATTTAATAGAGCAAAGCATTCTTGCATTGAGGAAGTACTTGAGTTGAGGCCCAATGTCCACCTGCTACCTTAATTCTAAACTTATAAATATATGCACATAATGTATTTCCCCATCATCATGTATAAATATATTTACATATGCACATGCCTGTATTTAGAGCTCTATAAATGCCCTTTGCCTCCTAGTTCTTTTCCTCTATTTCCTTTTATTTTCCTCTTATTCCACTATCATGCTCAGCCTTCTTTTGGGTTTCAGTAATTCCCCTTGGTTATATTACCCTTGATCAAGCCCTACCATGCCTCTTAAACCCTCGTCATCAGGAATTTTGGATCACTTGTTTTTCCCTTGTCCCTGAGTTTGTTAACACCCACTTCCTTTTCCCCACCTGTCTATCTCCCATATGCCCCCCACTGAACAGTTGATCCCATTGTTTTCTTCTCCAGCTTGTTTGTCCCATCTGTCTTATCTATATAGACCTGCAGAGATAATAATATGCACAATAAAACAAGACAGAGAAAAACAAAACAAAACCAGCACTAAAACCAATGACAAAAAGAAAAGCCTGTAAATAGTTCAAGGTCTGTTTGTTGACCATTACGAGTGTTTTCCAGTCGAGTCTGATGGGGTGCCACACCCTGGCCCCAAAGTCTATTTTTGGTATTCCCTGGGTACTTTGTTGCTCTGTTCATTCCTCTTGCTGTTCTGTTGCGTGTCTTTAGTGTTTCACTTCAGTGTGGTGGGGTCAGATCGGGGAAATTCCAGTACCGTGTCTCAAGTTTTGTTCCAGGTAGCACTATGGGTCAGTGAGGGACATTGAGTCTCATAGTGGGGCCAGCCCTATCTGTGGTCCTCTCTGTGCATTGGCTGCTCTGAGCAGGATGAGCCAGGATGTGTTCCATTCTCTCTTCCTCCCCCTTCCTTTGCTCCAGTGTTCACTGATCAGGCATGTCCCTCTCCCTGAGCTGTAGCTTCAGTGCTGTCCTCTGAAGTGAATTCTTCTGCAGGGAGGGGAGATTGTCCACATAGTTGGGATTGGGGCCGGCCCCTCAGACCTCTCTATTGTTTCCCTGTTTCATGCCGGTATGTTGCATTCATGTTCTGGAGCACCGGGTTGACTCCAAACTTTTTTAGCTGTCTCAGTGACTTGGCGTAGGAGAACCTGATGTAAAAGCAAAAATATAAAGATTCTCTTGCAGCTTGTTGAATGTGAAATGACACACCCACTAAGGTTTCACAGTGATATGATGTGAATATATACTCCTTTTCATTTCAGTCTGTGCCTGTGACAACCAGCGTTGTTACAATTACTCCTATGAAACCATTGACTACTGTAACAACACTGAAGCCTTCAAGTTTAGGGGTGTCACCCACCCCCTCCACTGAGTCCAATGCCAAAATAGAGAACTCAGCCGTTGCTCAGACCAGCCTTTCCCCGGTAAGCTCTTACATCTACTACATGTACTTAAATAACTATACTTTCTTTTCATTTCTTCTACAGTTTTATGAGAAGTAGTACAATTTCTTACCTGTGTTCTCAAATTTTTGTTTTCTCGATAACATTTTGATCGACTTTGTTTATACTTATATCTCCATATTTAGGCGATGCTTGAAAATGTGAATAAATGCAAGAATTTCCTTGCGATGTTAATAAAATTAGCATGTAGTGGATCACAGTCCCCAGATATGGGAAAGAATGTGAAGAAATTGGTGGAACACCTTTTGGTAAGTTAGTTCTAAAAAATCTTGCACGCTTTCTTTCTCTATGCCTTCGAGTCAGCGCTAACTCGTAGTGACATTGTAGTATATTGTAGAATTGGCCCTGTGGGTTTCTGAGACTCTTAACTGTTCACGGGAGTTAGAAAGCCCCATCTCTCTCCCAAAAGACTCATAAAAGCCTTCTAAAGACCCATGAAACAAATTTTAAATGGGGAATGTATATGTTTTAATGGAACTATTTTTTTTGGTTTTTGCTTCTTGAAAGCTCTATAATGAATATAAATATCAAACAAGTAAATGTGTTATATGTTACTTTCTGTAGATCCGTCCTGATTCTCTTAATATGTAAAAGCTCTTTGAAGAATGACTGTGGTCACATGTGAAATGAAAAATACATTAACCTAGAAATAATAAACCAATTGTATATTAATAGATACAGAATGTTTATGAGAGATAATTGTAGTTTACAAAACAAAAAGGTATTTAGTGAGAAGAATGAGATTGTTTTACATTTTGCAAAATTAACGTCTACCTTAACAGAAGGCAGCCAGATTCTCAGATCTGTTTTTGTATTTACTCTGTTTTCTGATGTTCTATTTTGGCTGTAGTATATGGAGAAAGTGTAGCTTATACAGTTAGATAAGTTAGTATTTTAAAAGCATTTGTACAGGTCAGTGCATTTTCTTTACATTGAGTTGTTGTTTTAACCTGTGAGTAGTTTTGCAGCATCATGCACTGATCATTTGAAAAATGATGGTTTATTGAGTCCTGCAGCTCCGAATGTTGGCAGAATTGATACTTGAGATAAAAAAATTGTTAGTTAATTTCACCACCAGTTATCAGCAAATGAATTGTAAGCTGAGCTTACAATGGATAGATGTGTAGTTAGTAGGTACTGTATATACTCGAGTATAAGCCGACCCAAATAGCAGCTGAGGCACCTAATTTTACCACAAAAACTGCATTAAAATGTGCTGAAAAACTCAGTTTATACTCAAGTATAGTATATATACATTTTTTGAAATTTGATTTTGACTTGAAAGAGCTAATATTTTAATCATTGCCAACAAATTCTATCAATTGTCTTTCTTACAGGGGCAGGCTTGCTTTGTTTTTGAGAAAATGCACACCCATTAGTCCAACATGAGCATGCATAGTTTGTCATCCTTTCTAGTAAAGATGTAATCTAGGAAAAAGTTCCTAGTGCAGCTAACAACTCAACCACAGAATACTTTTTCTTGAGCATCTTACTTCGGTCTGCAGCAGAAATGTGGATCCAATTTTGTCACAGAATCTTAAAAAAGACATTGGCTAAGACTTGAGATTTTCAGTGAAGCTGACGCATTTTATTTGGAAGGTGGTGGGCTACAAGAAGTGCATATAGATGTGGTACGACGATGGCTCTAACAGTTTGTTACCACTGCCTTTGCGCATCCGTGCAGATGGCAGCACAGTAAAAAGGCAGAAGCACCCTCGGAAGGAGCTTAGACACCACAAACTCCCGTAAGACGTGGAGCGTTCAGTTCTGTAGTATGTCTGTCACTGTGGTCCTGCAATAGTATTATGGAATAATTTTCTTGGCTTGGTTCTTGTAACCCCAAAATATTTTAAAAACAGAAAGAGAACATTCAAGATCCCTAAACCAAATAACTTCTTATTCCTTACCCAAAGAAATTCGAATGTCTATGTCTTTACTTCCTAATTATTCATTAACAGACTGTAGTAATGTAACATGATAGTCAGTTACCCCGCCCTTCTATCACATTGCTTCTTGGGATTTGAAAGTCTTTCTTTTTTTTGTCTCCTTAATAACATTGTTTATATTTACCTATTTTACAGGGGACAGGAAAAAATTGTCCCTCCTTTAATGATGAATTTTTACCAATTGTATCTTGAACAGCAAAACGTGTAATCATGAATTATATACATTGCCTCTCAAAATATTTGTAGACCTGAAAATATATATATATATCTTTTGCTCTCATTCCTTAGGATGCAAAAATTGATGCTGAAGAATTTACTAGGAAATTGTATGTTGAACTCAAGTCTTCACCTCAGCCTCATCTAGTTCCTTTTCTGAAGGTAGAGATATGAGTTACCTGGAAAAAATGGGTCGGTTAGATTAATTTAAAATAATTTAGAATCTGAGTAACTAACACTAGTTTACTGTGAAGATATCAGCGGTGTAGGAGAAACCTCTCAGTTATAAACTGTGGAACATATTCACAATTCATAGCCACTGGATTCTGCTGGGAAAACAGAAGTAATCATTTGTGAACTTAATACTGTTTAACACTTGTAGAGGAATATACTCAAGGGCCTTGGATATTCCTTTGAAAAGGGGACTTATTGGCTTTGTCAGAATGACACATATCCTTTTAGAAATAATAAGCCACATAGTAGTAATTTTGTGGGAAGGCTGCTAACATTCATTGTCAGTAGCATCTTCTCAGATTTATTGAACCAAATACAATTTTGATAGAGAAAATGCTTTTGCTAATGAGTGTGTTTTGGCAGACCCCCCCCCCCAAAAAAAAACCCCAAAACAACAACAACCAAAAAAACCTTCCTTTTGGATACTCAGAAACTGTAAAGGAATCAACTAGAAATTTTAGTAAAGTCGTTAAAATTTTGAGTCTGTTAGTGAACCAAAGACTCACCCCAGAAAGTTTGAGACATTTGAATGAGAAGTTGCTCTTGGAGAACCTGGGGTTAATTGTGTAGAGGAGGTAGACCAGGCTTCATCTGCTTCATAAAAAAGAGTGACCAGGTTGCTTACCAAAACCAACCCCACTACCTTCAACTGATTCTGACGCATGGGGTTTCTGAGGCAAGAGGTAATGCAGGTACATATTTATAGTGTTGTCTCTTTTAAGTCTCACGAGTTAAGCCATTTCTTTCCAATTTTTAAATTCATAATCCCCTTCCCTTTCATTTCTAGTTTAAATGAAAACAAATTCATTTGTGTATTTCCAAAACAGCTTTTTCCTACCATTTTGAAATTTTAGAAAAAGATGATGAGATATTCCCGATTTTTTTCTTATAAAAACCTCATCAATTAAGAATTAATTATTTTAGTCTTTTATAAAGTAGAGGAAGTGAAAAATAGATCTAATTTGCTAATTAAGTACTTTTTTTGTATGTGTGTTTACCTTCATTGCTCATAGTGTGCAGTCTGACAGAAGTGCCAAAATAAGAGTGTCTTCCCAATAGCTCTTGAATTCCCCCAAATAGTATCTACCTAACTTCTGAAACTTTTTGGTCATACTCAACATTAAAAGCCCCATTGGTGACAAGGAAGACTAGTAGCTTAGCTCTTTTAAAGGAGACCTTGTGACTGCTGACCAGCTGCCCCTCAGGAGAAAGACGGGGCTCCCATCGAGACGGATAGCCTTGGAAACCCTACATAGAGTTGCTATGAGTTATAATTGATGTGACCACCGTGGCTTTGGTTTTTACTCTTTTAGAATAGAATGGTAGGTATAGGGTAAAGAACCAGTCAGAAAATATTCTAGCTCTATTAAATAAATTGCTTTTTACTTTACAGTTTGCCTTGTTTCTATTAGATTTATATTAAAGACTTTCTATTTCAAAGTATGCAAGTTATTCAACATAAAGCCTTGTGGTGCAACTTATAGATTGAAGCCAATAATCTATTATGGGGTTTAGATGAATAGAAGTAAGAGTGATGCAGTGTTTGTTTCCTGAATTGATATCGAGGCATATAAAATATAATAATGAGACATGAATTTCTATTAAAAAAATGGAACGCTTTAGGCCTAATGTACTTTTATACTTGTATGCTTGTGGTGGACAGCCTATAAATAATACTGAGTTTCTGTAACAGAATCACTGGGTTTTTAGAAGTTAACTTTGTTAAACAGAGATGAAGTACAAAGTTGTGTTTTAGTAGGAGCACATTTGTTTAGTTAACTGTGTTTATGTGTTGTGCCACCCCCACCCCCGTTTCTAGAAAAGTGTGGCCGCCCTGCGACAAGTGATGCCGAACTCTCAGAGCTTCATTCAGCAGTGTGTTCAGCAGACTCCGAGTGAAGTAGTTGTTGCTACCTGCACTACAACAGTCACTACTTCTCCTGTGGTGACAGCAGCAGCTTCCTCAGCCCCGGCAGAGAAGACCGTTACTGTTTCTGGAGGCACTGTTCCCAGCACTGTGTCAGCACACACTCAGAACCCCCTTGCTGGCCCAGGTGGGGCCACTGCTGGAGTTGTTGCCCTTCACTCGGGGGGCTCTGCTGCTGTACCTGGAGGAACAGCTGGAACTGTCTTCCTTCAGCCTTCCAAACCGCTCGTGACTGCCTTACCAAGTACAGGGACAACAGTCTCACTGCAACCTGGAAAGCCAGCTGTGTCTGGGGCAGCAGTATCACTGGCCCTTCCAACAGTAAATTTTGGAGATGCTTCAGCTACAACTATCTGTCTTCCTTCTGTGAAACCTGTTGTTACTCTTCCCGGGACCACGTTTAACAAGCCTGTCCAAATCAGATTTGCCCAGCCGAGCTCCAGCCTTTCACAGCCGCTTGCTGCTCCACAGGCAGTTAAAGTCAAACAACTAGTGAGTTACAGTTCATTTCTTATACAGTTCTTTCTTTTGAAAATGTCAAATCTGTAGAAAACCACCAAAGAATAATAAAGTGAACCCTCATGTGCCTTTTAAGGGACCTCTGGTGGTGTAGTGGTTATGAGTTGGGCCACTAACCTCAAGATCCAGAGTTCGAAACCGTGGGAGAAAGGGCTTTCTACTGCTGTAAAGCAGTGTAGCCTTAGCAACACAGGGGGCAGTTCTACCCTGTACTAAAGGGCTGGTTACTATGAGTGGACATTGTCTCAAGGGCAAATAGGCTTTAAAAATATATATATACCGTATATACTCATGTATAAGCCGAGTTTTTCAGCACATTTTTAATGCAGTTTTTGTGGTAAAATTAGGTGCCTTGGCTGATACTCGGGTTGGCTTATACTTGAGTATATACAGGTATATACACTTTACCTAGTTTGGCCAGTTGTTTGTATTTTATACATTTACTGTCTCTCTCCCTGTCTCTGTTGTACGCACGCGCACGTACATACGTTTTGTTGAACCACTTAGAGTTAGTTGCAGAGACCCTAACAATTCACACCAAAATACTGTGTCTCCTTAGGAAAAAGGTACACACACACACACCACCACCACCACCACCACCACCACCACCACCACCATCCCCCACCCACCCTCATGTTTTGTTGAACCACTTAGAGTTAGTTGCAGAGACCCTAACAGTTCACACCAAAATACTGTGTCTCCTTAGGAAAAGTGTATACACACACACCACCACCACCACCACCCCCACCACCCTCATGTTTTGTTGAACCACTTAGAGTTAGTTGCAGAGACCCTAACAGTTCACACCAAAATACTATGTGTCTCCTTAGGAAAAGGGTATATACGAGGAGGGTACCCCAAAACTGGCAAAAAGTTCCACTGGGCGGAACTTTCATAGTATCTCAGTGATGACCTTGCCATGGAAGGTTCACTCATCACAGTGAAGAAAGCAGCTTCCCTTGAACCTCATTTTTTGTGACGATGTTAAGAGAACAACATGGGGCTGTGAAATTTTGTTTCCTGCTCAGGAAAAATGCTGCAGAAACTGTTGTGATGTTGAGCACAGCTTACAAGGGCAGGGCTATGGGAACAACTCAAGTAAGTATACAAGCGATTGCCTCGTTTCAAAAAAGGTGAAATGTTGACTGATGACAAACCTCGTTCTGGATGTCTGGCAACTTCCCAAACAGATGAAAATGTCGACTCAGTGCATTTGGAGGTTGTTCCACTAGGTCAGACTGTTAATCAAGCTATCTATTGAAAGGTTCTGAAAAGATAGCTTAACCACGTGTGACTTAAAAGGCCGGGTACTGGTTTTGGCACCATGACAGTGCACCTGCTCATGCAGTCTTCTCAGTGAGCCAGTTATTAGTAAAAAGCAGCAGGCTCTCTTGCTCCACGTACTTGACTCACTTGACCTCGTTCTGTGTGAATTAATATTTGCATAGTACCTTTGCCTTTTATATTTTATATAACCAACATTCAAAGTTGCTACCCAGTTGTCCCTGTAACACCCTTTGTAGCTACTTCTGATGGTTTTCAATTTTTAAAATGCTGATTACACTTAGTTGTCATTTCTTTTTAGATTCTTTGACTTTTCAACAGGTCCCTATCCTGTTGTGTTCATTATATTGCAATTTTTCAATGTCAAGGCTAATTATTTTACAGAATGTCCCATGATTTGTTTTTTTCTGAGATTTTTACCTCATGATTAGATTCTCTTTACATGTGTTTGATGGTACTTTTATATCAGTAATATAATAGTTACAAGTCTTTAAAAATAAAACAAAGTGATGGGAGGAAGGAGACTGAGAGGAGTAGATAAATAAGGGATTTAATATATTATTTTCTAGGCTTTGGTTGAGACATTGTTAGATGAAAAAGGGAGAGTTTAACATTTCATAGGTTAGTTAGTACTCTTAGGGTTTAGAACAGCGGTTCTCAGCCTGTGGGAATGCCACCCCTTTGGGGGTCAAACCACCTCCCACAAGGGCTGCCCAATTCATAACAGTAGCACAATTACAGTTCTGAAGTTGCAATGAACATAATTTTATGGTTGGGGTTGTCACCACAACATGAACTGTATTAAAGGGTCGTGGCATTAGGAAGGTTGAGAACCACTGGTTTAGAATATCCTTCTCTTTACAGGACAAGTTTTTTCAGGAATGCTATTAACCTGTGGGAAGGCGATACATTGTACATAACACATGAACTAAAAATTAAACTTTTCCCTAGTAAAATTCTTGTATGTCTTGTGCCATAACGGAGTTGTTCTTTTGATTAGGTGACGGCCCTTTTCCTCTTTTGTACATCTCAGTGTTAAAGGCTGTATTTTGAATCTTCTTGTTACACAGCAGATTTTGCTTTTTGGAATAGTCAAAGTCCCTGCATTGTTTGTGAGGTCAAGATAAGAAGTTACTATCTTTAAATGGTTGTTTTCAGAAGCAGGAGAGAGCTTTGAAAATTGAATGAAAATTCAGTCAGGCGACAAGAATTAGACAGGAGTCAAGCCCTTGGGTAGGTATGACGGGATGGCCATTATCTGGCTACAACATGATGGCAGGGTCTTTTCATCAGTTTTAAGTGACTTTATCCATTGGCAGTTAGCAAATAAGCTCTGAGACTGGAAAACAGTATGTCATTTTTTCCTTTAGGTTTTATGTCCTGGTAATAACTTGCAGTTTTCTGTTGTGTCCTGAAACAAACAACACCAACAAAAAACTAGGATAATACTATCTTGACCAAGTCTACATTTTTTAGAACAATCTCAAAACCCAAAGAAACCACTGTCATCTAGTCAGTTTGACCCTAGAAAGGGTTTTTGAGATTTTGTAAATATTTAGGAAAGTAGTCAGTCTCATGTTTCTCATGAGGATCAGTTTAAGGTTTCATTTGGTCCTCACAATATTGTGCTTGGTTAAGCTTGGCCCGCAAATGCCTAGAATACAGAAATATGGTCCTAATTAGTGGTTCTGTATATTTCATTAAAAAATTCCTTCTTGTAAATGGTTAATCTTCTTGGCTAGCTATCAGTTCTGGCATAGTAGTTGTTTGTTACATTGTATTATGTACAAAATGAAAGGTTGAGCGTAACATTTTTTTGAAGTAGGAGAAATCTTCAGGAAATGTACAACATACTTTATATGAAATAACAAAGGAAAACCTTCAGTCTGTTAATTGTCTCCGTCTTACGTCAGTACACCATAAAAAAGAATTTTTTTCTAGGTAATGACTGCAGCTTTTAGCATCTTGTGGCCAAGTATGTCTCTTAGAGAAATTGAAATAAAAATTGAAACCAGGGAACAAAACCATCATTCATTTTATTTGCTCAAATAATTGTCCCTCCACTCCTCATTAGACTGGCTGCCATTTTTGTAATCAATCTGTTCATCTCTTTTTTCCCCTTCATCTTAAGAGTGAGATGGAGCACAGTTGGGGTAGTGGCTGCTATTGCATGTTTGGCAGTTCAAAACCACCAGCAACTCCACGGGAGAAAGACGACTTTCTAGTTGTGGTAAACAGTCTTGGAAACCCACTGGGGGTCTCTGTTAGTCAGCATTGACTCGATGGCTGTGAGTGAGGAGAGAGAGGATTCAGATGTCCATTTTATTTTCACTTCTATGAATAGAAGTAATGAAAATTTGGAAGAGAAAGAGGTTGAACCCCAAGTAAGGCCTACCCTTTGATTAACACATGTAGAAAATTCTTCTTGGGTTATAATTTCATCAGTGATTATGAAAGGTTAGTTTTGACATAGAGGTTGATTAACTCTAGTTCATTTAAAGTTATTTGAGGGACTTTCGGGGGAGCATTTTAATTTGGTAAAATTACCATATATACTCGAGTATCATCCCAGTTTTTCACACATTTTTAATGCTGTTTTTGTGGTAAAATTAGGTGCCTTGGCTGATATTTGGGTTGATTTATACTCAAGTACATATGGTATATTAAAATATGGGGAAATATTAGAGTCAGTACTTATAGAATACATATCCTATTTTAGCATTACTATTGAAAATGTTTTCATTATAAAAAGTTTTGACCAGAAAAGCTTAAGTTTATAGTAAACACCCATGTACTAATTATCAGGATTTTACTCTTTAAAACTCCTGTCCTTGTTTGATCTATGTATTCAGCTTTCATCAAAGTTTTTTGATACATTTCAAACACCTCTACATAAATAAACATGAATATCTTTAGGTATTGTTTGTTTCTATGTAAAATTTAGATAGTGTACCATTGGATAAGGGCTGATAGTCATGATATATATCCTTGTGTACCTCAAACCCTCTGTTTGAAGAAACACCACCTTACTATCACTCCAGAGAGCTCCCTATTTCTCCTATACGTCAGTTTTCTGTATCTCAGTCTGAGATGGAATCACACAGTGAGCACATTTAAAATTTTTGTTTACTAAGACAAATTTAAAAGTGTTCAGAAGATTCTCTAATTTAAAAGAACTGTGTGTTCTGAGTTTTAATCTAGATTTAGGAGTTACAAATCCATTTTATTTTTCTGTGGTAGGATTTCACTAGAGCCTTGCATTAAGAGTTTGAGGCTGGATCTGGGTTTAGTTAGAAGTGCTGGAATTTAGTTGTGTACACCTTTGTCCTGGCAGAGGGGGAGTAGTGACGCTCGAATTGTATCCTGTAGTCCTTGAGAAACACATGATGATGTAAATCTGTTTCCTGCCTTTTTTACTATACTTTTGCGCTTAGTTTGGGTTCCTTCCTTTCTCTACAATTAACCATGTATTGAATATAGTATGTAAACTAGAGGTGATATTACCCCCTGATTTCAGTAATATTATGTGTCATACACTACTTGAGGGTTTTAGAGTTTAGTATTTGATTGTCTTGGAAGAGGTACAGCCAGAATGCTCCTTAAAAGTGAGGCTGGCAACACCTTGCCTCACATACTTTGGACATATTACAAGGTGGGAAGAGTCCTTGGAAAGGATGCCATGCTTGGTAGAGAGACAGGTAATGGACTGACACAGTGGCTGCATCACTGGGCCCAAATACAACAACAGTTGTGAGGATAGCACAGGACCCACAGGGCTTCAGTCTGTTGTGTAGCAGGCTGCTGCTGTGTGGCAGAAACAACCCGCTGCAGCATTTCACTGTTGTGTGTTTCCCAAGAGGGGAGTGAGTGAGTGGGACTGAATGACGGGAAAAGTATAAGGGGTGGTCTTTCTCCATGTTTAATCTGTACTTACGTGTCTTTGCTTCCTTTATGGAGTTTAGAAGAAGTTCTTTGTCGGATATCTTGGGTCATGTTTTAATACATATAAAAAATAAAATGCAAAACACAAATTGCTAAGTATATGGTTAAAAGGTTAAATCCCAAATAAGACATCACAACTTGAAACATCAAAAGAAAATTATTTTTCTTTCTTTCTTCACTTATAGAGGTTCTTTAGAAAACAGCTTTTAAAAAAATACCATCACAGTTCATTCTTTTACGTGCCGAGTAAGAGTACTTGTGGTTCAATTTCTCTGTAGAACAGCCTCTCTGAAGTGCAGTGAGTAGTACCGTAGTTTTAAATGGCACTGGCCTCGAACGAACACCAAGGATTTCTCCTCTACCTCTCACACATTATATTTTATTTTACTTGGCAGGTGTGTTGGAGGATGGTACCCATATTTTTTCAGATTAAAACATGTTGCTGCAAGAGTTCTGGTCATTAAGTTGAGGAGTGGTGGATCCTGGATTGTTAGATTTCCCCTCTAAGCTTTGTGCTGTTTTTTGCATAGGCATCTGGCAAACAATTTTCTAATGACATTCTGTTACCTTTAAAAAAATTTTTTTAAATGAAAGTGTTGTAAAGAACACCTAATAGAGGATATCAAGGAGGAAAATAAAAACAGAGAGATGAGCTAAAATTGTTAGGAGTGTTTTTTTTATATTTATGCCATCCAATGCATAAATGGGGTCTGAATGTTTATTACTGTATAAGTGCTAACTTGATTTACTGGAATTGACTCATGAGTGATAGAGGTGGAATTAGTATTAAAGTTTTTCTTCATTTATTCCTCACCCATAGTGTCTATATAGTTATGAAATTCTGTTACCTAGGAGCCCAAGGGGGTACAACCCAAAAACAACTGGATTTTTTCCCCCCGAAGCTATGTATTTAATTTTTTTTTTACAAAACAACCTATCACCTTCAAAGGTACTCTACATTACACAATGCATTTGTCAAATCTGTAATTATATTCTTGGCAACATTTTTCAAACTCATCTGTTTGGATGGCTGACAGCACCTCCTTTTTTTTTCTTCACCTCTTCTACATAATCTAATCTCTGTAATTTCATGTCCTTCTTCCATGTGGAAACAAAAAGAAGTCACACAGAGTGAGCACAGGTGAGTCAGATGCGTGGGGCAAGAGAGCATGCTCTTTTTGCCAAAAACTGGCACACTGAGATGGCTTTGTGATCAGGTGCATTGTCATGGTGGCAAAATCATTCCCCATCTGCCATAAATCAGACCTTTTTTGTCACACACTGCTAAGCTATTTTTTCAGAGTCTCTAAATAAAAAGCTTGATTAACAGTCTGACCTGGTGGAACAAACTCCAAATGCACCACGAGCCCACTGTTTGGGAAGTTGCCGGACATCCAGAATGAGGTATGTCATCAATTGATATTTCACCTTTATTGAAATGAGAAAAGTACTTGTACACTTGAGTTTTTCTCACAGTGTGGTCCTTGTAAGATGTGTTCAACATCACAACAGTTTCTGCAGCAAGTAGGAAACACAATTTTGTAGTTATATGCTGTTTTCTTAAATTTGCCATCACAAAAAAAGGAGATTTGAGTGAAATTGCTTTTCAAAAAAATTTATTGTGTCCAGAGAGAACCTTCCCATGTTATGCCACTGGGTGCACTAACTTGGAGCGACTTACTGGATGCTTGCTTAGTTGTGGGGGGAGGAGGTGGTGGTGTAGCGTACTACGAAAGCTCCGCCTAGTGGAACTTTTTACTGTTTTATTTTTTATTAGGAGGTGGGTAGTACCTCCTCGTTTGTCATTAGCATTGTTAGTTTTCAAATGAAATGTTGAAGAAGAAACTTTAAAAACAGCACCTAAAATCTCCTCTTTGAAAGATATATTTTGAAATGATTGTGGATAAAAAGGGGATTTGCTTTAAAATAATTGAGAATGGTGGGGAGGTAGACAGGGGTAGAATTGAAACAAGATTGACCAGGAATTAATCATTGCTGAAGCAGGAGAATGGTCTAGGGGGTTTCATTTTTTTTGTGTGTCTCTACTCTGGTGTATGTGTACAATTTCCCAGGATAAGTTAAGAGGTGAAATAAGATCTTAAGTTTAGCGGTGCTTTGCTAACAGGTTTCCCCATAGTTTAGGAGCCTGGAAGCCTACATTTAGGGGACCAGCTCTAGGGGAAAGCTTTTTCTCTCTCCTAGTCCTTGTGTCTTCACTGTCTGTTTCTTGGGTCCTTGGACATCTCATTTGGTGTGTCGCCTATCTTCCATTAGCAGTGCGTGTGCATTGTTGCTTGCTTCATCTATTTATTTTATATCTGAGAAGAAATTAACTTAACCAACACTGTACTAATTTTTCTATTTAACATGTCAGCAAAAATAGATTACCAGCTGGGGTTATGACCACAGACATACTGTATTTACTTGTATATAAGCCAAGTTTTTCAGCACATTTTTTTCTTTTTAAAATCATTTTATTGGGGGCTTGTACAACTCTTATCACAATCCATACATACATGCATTGTGTCAAGCACATTTGTACATATGTTGCCATCATCATTTTCAAAACATTTTCTTTTTTATCATTTTATTAGGGGTTCATACAACTCTTCTCACTATCCACACATACATCAGTTGTGTAAAGCACATTTGTACATTCATTGCCCTCATCATTCTCAAAATATCTGCTCTCTCCCTAAGCCCGTGGCATCTACTCCTCATCTTTTCCCTTCCCTTCCTGCTGCTACCTCCCTCATGAACCCTTGATAATTTATAAATTTTTATTTTGTCATATCTTGCCCTGTCCAACGTCTCCCCTCACCCACTTTTCTGTTGTCCGTCCCCCAGGGAGGAGGTCATATGTAGATCCTTGTAATCGGTTCCCCCTTTCCAACCTACCTCTCTCTCCCCTCCCATTATTGCAACTCACACCGCTGGTCCTGAAGGTATCATCCACCCTGGATTCCCTGTGTTTCCAGTTCCTATCTGTACCAGTATACACCCTCTGGTCTAGCCAGATTTGTAAGGTAGAATTGGGATCATGAAAGTTAGGAACTAGAGGAAAGCTGTATATTTCATCATTGCTATGTTGCTCCCTGACTGGCTCACCTCCTCCCCAAGACCCTTCTGTAAGGGGATGTCCAGTGACCTGTAAATGGGCTTTGGATCTCCACTCTGCACTCCCCCCCTCATTCTCTATGATGTGTTTTTTTGTTCTGATGATGCCCAATACCTGATACCTTCAACACCGAGTGATCGCACAGGCTGGAGTGCTTCCATGTAGGCTTTGTTGCGTCTGAGCTAGTTGGCTGCTTGTTTACCTTCAAGCCTTTAAGACCCCAGATGCTGTATCTTTTGATAACCAGGAACTATCAGCTTTCTTCACTATATTTGCTTATGCACCCGTTTGTCTTCAGCGATCATAGCAGGGAGGTGAGCACACAATGATATGATTTTTTGTTCTTTGATGCCTGATACCTGATCCCTTCGGCACCTCCTGCTCATACAGGCTGGTGTACTTCTTCCATGTGGGCTTTGTTGCTTTTGAGCTAGATGGCCGCTTGTTTAGCTTCATGTTTTTAGGACCCCAAACGCTTTATCTTTTGATAGCCGGGCACCATAAGCTTTCTTCACCACATTTGCTTTCACCCGCTTTATCAACGGTTGTGTCGGAAAGGTGAGCATCATTGAATGCCAATTTAATAGAAAAAAGTATTCTTGCATTGAGGGAGTACTTGAGTGGAGTCCCAATGTCCATCTGCTACCTTAATACTAACCTATAAATATATGTACATAGATCTATTTCTCCATTCTCATGTGTAAATACATTTGCATATGTATATACCTTTATTTAGACCTCTATAAATGCCCTTTGCCTCCTAGCTCGTTCCTCTTATTTCCTTTGATTTCCTTTTCCTGCTATCATTCTTAGTCTTTATTTGGGTTTCAATAATTCTTCTTGGTTACATTACCCTTGATCATGCCCTACCAGGCCTCCTACACCCACCTCACCACCGATTTGGATCACTTGTTGTTCCCTTGTCCCTAGGTTTGTTAACACCACTACCTTTCCCCCCACCTCTCCCTCTCCCATGTGTCCCCAGAACTGTCGGTCCTGTTATTTTCTCACCCAGATTGTTCATCCAGCCTATCTTATTTAGACAGACCTGTGGAGATAATAACAAGCACAAAAACAAGACAGCAAAAACACACAACAATATATAAAACAACAACAACAAACCAGCTACACAAAACAAAACACAAAAAGAAAGAAAAGCTTATAGTTAGTTCAAGGACTGACTGTTTGTTGGCCTTTAGGTGTGTTTCCAGTCCAGTCTGTTGGAGCACCATGCCCTGGCCCCAAAGTCCACCTTCAGCATTGCCTGGAGACCTCGCTACTCCGTTCCCTTGCTGTTCTGTTGCACCCCCTTAATGTTTTGCCTCGGTGTGGCTGAATCAGATCAGTTGCTATTCCCACACTGTGTCTCCAGTGTTTTCCTCTGTAGGGCTTTGGGTCAGTGAGGGACGTCATGTCTCATAGTGGGGCCAGCCATGTGGTCCTCTGGACTGGCTGCTCTAATCAGGAACATCGTACTCAAGGCCTGGTGGGCCAGGATGTGCTACACTCACTCCTCCCCCTTCATCAGCACCCGTGTGCGCTGATCAGATATATCCCTCTCCTGGAGCTGAAGATTTAATGCCGTCGTTTGAAATAAATTCTTCTGGGGGGACAGGCAGCCATCCATGTTGTAGTTGGGATTGGCGCCGACCCCTCAGACCTCTCCACTGGTTCCCTACTCCACGCCGGCATGTTGCATTCACATCTTGGAGCACTGGGTTGAAGTCTGGTCCCTTTTCCCCTGGGGAGATATAAACAATACCCTCCCCTAGGGTGGGTTAGTGCCCCATGGCCCCCTGCTACCTACCCATTTCTGTTCTTTTTTATTTTCCTTTCTCCCCTCCTTTTTAGTTGGCTAACATATCTATTCCTGGATTTGGTCTGGTCCCTGCCATACTACCTGTTCCTCACCCCAGGAATGTTTATAATACAGTAGCTTTTTCCTTATGCCCCCTTTGCATTTTTTTTTAAAGCTTATCCCAGCAGACTCATGTTGTACTTGTTCTTTTGTGCTTGGATTACTTCGCTTAACATGATTTCCTTCAGTTCTTCCCATGCAGCGGTGTGCTTCGTAAGTTCATCACTGCTTTTTAGTGATGCGTAATACTCCATTGTATGTATATACAGAGTTTTTTAATCCAATGGTCAGTTGATGGAAGTTTGGGTTGCTTCCAACTCCTTGAGATTGTTAACTGTGCCGCAATAAACATTGGAGCACAGATAACTGGCCTTGGTTTGTTTCTTGCCTCTTCTGGGTATATGCCCAGTGGGGGGATTGCTGGGTCGTATGGTAACTCGGTTTCGCTCTGTTTTAGATATCACTAGATCGATTTCTATGGTGGCTGTGCATACCTACACGTCTACCAGCAGTGGATGAGAGTTCCTGTCTCCCCACAGCCCCTCCTACACTTGTTGTTTTCTGATTTTTTGAATTGGGCTATCCTTGAGGGTGTCAGGTGGTACCTCATTGTTGTTTTAATTTGCATCTCTTATGGCTAAAGATCAGGAACATTTTCTCATATGTTTGTTGACCATTCGGATTTCTGCCCCTGTGAAACTTCTTTTCAGGTCCATTGCCCACCTCCTCAGTGGTAATTTTTTTCTTTTTGGAAGCTAGAAGAGTGTGATAGATTTTAGTAATAAGGCCTTTGTCTGATGTGTCATTGCTAAAGTTGTTTTCCCCGTCCATGGTCTCTCTTATTACTCTCTTGGTGAATTTTTTTGATGTACATAGATGTTTTATCTTTAGTATATCACATTTGTCAATTTGTCTCTCCTCTGTGTTTGTGTCCTTCCCTATTTCTGATTTCCTATGTATTCCTCGTTCAGCACATTTTTAATGCACTTTTTTATGGTAAAACTGGGTGCCTCAGTTGATATTTGGGTTGATACTTGTACTCAAGTATATACGGTATACAGAATGTATAATACATTTGGGGGGATGCAATTCAACCTATAACAAGATCCAAAGTTAAATTGAGTAAAGTAGAAATTTGAATCTCCCCCTCACCCCCAAAAATAACATAGTCTATAAGAATGCCATGGTTTTTATGTTTGGACAATATAATTTTGCTATGTGCAATTTTAAAATCAAGTAGGCTTTCTTGTTATCCTAAACTAAAAATATGATTATGTAGTTGTGTTAGCATATCTGTTGATAATACTGGAAATTTCTCTTTCCTTAACAGATTTAGTTGAATGATTGCTTTGATGGGTCTCGTTGCTTTAGGTAGTCCAGCCGTCTTCAGGGGGCAACTCAAAACAAGTGACGGCACTTGCCCACTCCGCAGCATTGACTGTTCAGAAATCCGAACAAAAGAAGATGCCTGTGGGTGCTGTCATATCGACCAATCAGATTTCTCCAGGTAGACTATGTCCTGTCCCTGACCCACCACACTGGGTTTGGAACACGGTGGGGGTCTTTGTCCTCCATTTTTTTGTTGTATTAGAGAAGAGGGATGGGGTGGTTTGTGTTGGCAGCAATGCAGGAAGACCGAAAGATAATAAACACCCATTATTACACTCTGTGCTTACATAGCCACCGCGCAGGAGTGCCTTGTTATAGGATGACAGCGGCAACTGCTCGGTACTCTGTAATCAGATAAAGGAACCTACTAGTAAATCAGTACTTTTTAATTAATAAAAGTTGTTGTAGCCTCTTTTATTTTTATATGTGGTTCTTTAAAATCATGTAAAAGTCCTAACTTACATATATAAGACTGATCACCAAACTTTAAGAATTATAAGAATAACATTTATATACTGGTATATGTTTCAGCCACCTTCTGTGCATGATAGTTTTATGACACTGGCAATTCTATAGACGTTTTAAAGATCCTATAGAAGTAAATGGAGAGATTTTTATTTCATAGAAATGATCTCTTAGGCAGAGGATAAATTCGTTGCCATGTTTGAATTTAAACATAATCCCAGGGCAGGTTGAAGTTTTCTTTGATTATTCTGTATTTTAAGCTACCGTCTTAAAATTTTCATGATGTGGCATTGTCTTTTTTTGTACTCTACTTTTTATTTTTTCTTTATAGCTTCCATTCTAAAGCAAATTGCCCTGCCAGGAAATAAGATTCTGTCACTCCAAGCATCTTCTATTCAGAAAAATAAAATAAAAGAGAATGGAACAACATCCTTCAGGTAATATTAGCAGTTAAAACTTAATCTGATTTTAGATGGTAATACTTAAATTTAAAAACTACCTAAATGAAATAAATATATTAATGCCTTAAAAATCTAAACAGTTCCATATTGAGTGGGATATATAAGCAGTAAAGTACACAAATCTGAAACAATGGTTAAATGAATTTTGACAGATGTATATAGCTACTTAATGAAAATTCATCAATACCCTTAGATATCTTTAACATGAATTACCTCCATATTCTTCCCCCATCAGATACTGTTCGTAGGCCCGTCATCATGTACTATATATACTTGAGTATAACCTGACCCGAGTACCAGCTGAGGCACCTAATTTTACCACAAAAACAATTAAAAATGTGCTGAAAAAACTCGGCTTATACTTGAGTATGTACGGTATCTTGTTTTATCTGCTCTTGGACTTCTACAAATGGAATATTACATTATATACAGCACTTTGATTTTCATCCACATTGTTTTGAATATTAGAAAAATGTTCGTTTCTATTACTCAGAAATATTCTGTTGTACAAATTTAACTCTATTCTTTGTCCTATTGGTGAACATTTGGATAGTTTCCAGTTTTGACCATTTATAGCAAGTGACAATAAACAGAATAGATCCCCTTAGTTTAATCAGGAGTTGGATGAGTTCCAGGCTAGGCTATCATCTTTGTAAGAATCCACTTAACTTTTTTTGGTCACCAGCTATGGGATAGAAGTACTCAGATTCCAATTTAAGATTTAAGATGCCTGTTTTTGTTCATCTCTGAACCCGTTTTCTCTCTTCACTATTGTGGGTGCTTTAAAACTTTCCCAAAGCTTTACATATGGCTTCTTTTTATACTTATGCAGAACATCAGTGGTAAATGGCGTGAGAGGACTTCTCTGTGCCTCAGTCGTTTATCGCACCATGGCCCATTTCTTTGTGGATCACAGACCAACACGTAACCTCTACACGAGCCCGTGTTTTACGTTTTTCAAACTTGGAATCCTTGAACTTTTCATCTCTATCCTATTGACATTACTCAACACTCTGCTATCTTTTAAATAACTTTCCTACTTCTTTAACAGCTGTTTTCAAGAATAAACATAGGCCCATGAGAAAGTCCTCAACTCTAATTAAAAATTTAAAAATACCTAAAGTACTGGCAGTGTTTTCTTCTGTTGTATTTAAGGTTGCTGTGAGTCAGAGCCACCTTGACAGCACCGAACAAGAACAACAGCCAAAGCTAGGATGCCCCATTCATTTCCAAACACTCGGTAGCACAGCGGTTCTCAACCTTCCCCATGCCGAGACCCTTTCATACAGTTCCTCATGTTGTGGTGACCCCATCCATAAAATTATTTTCGTTGCTACTTCATAACTGTCATTTTGCTATTGTTATGAATCGTAATTAAAATATCTGATATGCAGGATGTAGTCTCATTGTCACCAATTGAATATAATTAAAGCATAGTGATTAATCACAAAACAGTATGTCATTATCGTGAAATACTGATTTCTAATTTAAAATCAATGAAATTTTGTCTTGAAGCATGGTGTAGCATGGGTAATAGTCTTCACGCTGGGTACTCGTATGTGGGTGTATCTGCATGTGGGCGGACCCGCCTGGAGATGGATAGAGGAGCAGTGTCTCGGTTCCTAAGACCATTGGAAATATGTGCTTTCCGACAGTCTCTGGCGACCGACCCACAGGTTGAGAACCGCTGCTCTAGTAATTCAAGTCAGAGGTGGTTTACGGCATATGTTGTCAAAGTAATCTCTTTGTTTTATCTGAGATTCTTCTTAAATACTTTATCAGTATAGCTTTAGTTATTATGAAAATAAAGCTTTGCTGTTGATTTTGTTAAATAAGATTATACGTGTTTAACATTAGATCTTGTCTTGATGAATCAAATGAGGTTATAGAGTGATGGCTTTTTCAAAATCATATTAAAATTTTTTAATATTAAAAAGTTTTTATTTCTGACTTCCTAATTAAAAAAAGTTATTTTCTCTTCAGCTTGTTGACATACATGGGGTGTGCATGGGAAGCTGTAGTTAAACACCAGAGGGAGCCAGAGATTCATGTTTATTCCTCATTTTAGAATCTAGAGTTATAAATCCTATCACAACTTTGCATGCTTGTATAGACAGCCCTGTTTATATTGACTGGGTACATAATGGTAAGGAATTGTCAACTTTTTTTCATATGTAATAATACTTGGTAATTCTTTTTAGAAGTGGTCTTATATTTTAGAGAAATAATAAAAGATTATGGATAAATATAAGGAAATATATTATTCCTAATAGTGAAGGAGTTTTATTATTGGCTTTGAAGAAAAGTAGTTTTCTTGCAATAATCCAATTTTTGAAAATAATATAGAACAAATGTTGTTTGCATAATGTATTTTACCAATTTCAGTGTCTTTTCATATTTTAAGAATCACACAAAAAGGAATCAGATTCTCTAGTGTTAAATATATTAAACAGGTCTTACCTCTCAGTACATATTGTTTTGTCCTTATGTGTTTAAACATCAGTGAAGTATTCGGGGGCTTCAAAATAATGGAAAAATGAAATTATAAAATAATAGAATTTTTCCGTGAACTTTTTGAAGCCTCCTCTTATAGGACTGATAGTTCCTGATTGGGGTCTTTTTAAAGAAAAATCCTCTGATAAAAACTTCTCATGGTAGACAAGAAAGATCAGGAAGAAAGCTCTTTGTGGACGGTTCTCACATTAGAGCACAGGGACAATTGGCTGGTACCAGATCTTCATGGAAATCGAGTTCTTAGGCACTCCAGATTAGGGGATTGCATGGGTGAAGAGTTAGAGAATATGAAGTCTTCCTATGTTTTTAGGCAGTATTTGCCATAACAGAATATCACTTAGGACAAATGATTTGGGGGCTTACATATAGAAGTAAGCCATGACCCAAAGGTTATATGGGCAGGAGATAGGACTGTAAGTGTAGGATATAGTGTATCTCAAAATGTGGTCTGCAGGAAATAGCTACAAAAACACTCTGAGAAAGCTCCGAGGTTACAGTCATTGTCACCGTCACCATCGCCCTCTCCACTGATTGAAGCCGTGTGGTGAGTGAGCAAAGCACGAAGCCGGTTTACAGTTACGGACGTAGATGAATGAAAAGGTGAAAAAGCTTGTCTGAGGCCACGCTATTAATAATGATCATATCAAGAACTGAACATTTGGTCTCTAACTCGATAGTTGAGCCTCTTAATTTTTATAGCTCAGCATTTTTCCATGTCTGGTCCTGGGGATTTTATCACAGTTGTTTCAGTGTTTTTGTTTGTTTTTTAATACAAGTTCTAGTCCTTACTGTAGATTCATGGAAAGAAAAAAGCCTGGGTGCTGTGTGGGAGTGTATGTAAGTGTGTACCTGCATTTCTTTATTTCCTAGGTGGGTTCTAAGCACACGCACCTACTGCAATTTGGATGCAAATTAGCCCTATAGAGTTTCCAAGGCTATAAATTCTTAGGGTAGCTTATAGCCTCTTTTCTATTATGGAGTAGTTGTTGGGTTTGAACAGCCAACCGTGAGGTTAGCAGCCCAACACTTAATCCCAGAGCACTCTGGGTTCTGTTAAAGGTTAATCAATGTGCTTTTCAAATAGATAATGGGTGACTTAGTCAAGATTCCAAGTCAAGGTAAGCAATTTGTCAGGGGCCTTCATTTTGTTTAAAGTTGTACTGCTTCTCAGTTCATTCTAATAGGCAGCACAAGGTTTTGAGCACATATCAATTTCTCAGTTATTTAAATAGCATTTACTGGTAGTTCTAGGAATAGCAGATGATGACGAAAATTAAATTAGTTGTAATTTAAGGCAAATACATTGGTAAAAGGGGGAGTAAAGTTTATCAAACAGACAAAAATCATGTGTTCAGAAAGTAAAAAGTTGTAGCAACTGTATAAACACTTTTAAATTGCATGGTAAAAGCATTGCCACTTGATCTCCCCTCTGATAACACCTTGGCTATCTGGTTTTAAATATTTTCTCTTTTTTCCCATACTGGGGCTTGTCGCTGATGTGTTTTGTCATTGTGGGTACTCTTGAATCTTTGTCACCTGTTTTACTTTTTTTCAGTAGATGAAACTCAGGATTGATAAACCTATAGAGACAACAGTTAGAACGAGGGTCCTTGGGGAGAGGGGGGTGTACAGTGGGGGAGCTAGGGGAAAGGTAAAGGGGAGCGGATATCAAGAGTTTAAGGAGAAAATAAATGTTTTGAAACTAGTGACAATTATACAATACTGCTAGATGTTTTTGAACTATGGAATGGTATGATGTCGGGATTAGTTCCTAATAAAATGGAGTGGGAAGGCTTGAGGGAGCCAATGAAATCAGCACTTCTAGAGGAAATGTCTGAACTGGGCTTAGGCAACACATAGCACCTTGACAACTGGAAGATAGGAAGCCAGGGCCGTTGAGGGCTAGAACAGGTAAGGTCAGCCTTAGCAGAAACCAGAATCAGCAGGAGCTATTTAATAGACAGGAGGCAGGCAAGTGCAAAGTTGGGATCTTACGAGGAAAGCCTTGAATATTAAGGTGAGTTCACGAGAATGCCGTGTGTTTGAGCAGCAATTGGTGACGCTACTGCCCTTTTATTTCAGCAGAATCAATCTGATATCATTAATGACCTTAGAAGAGAGGAAGAAGACAGGTATGAGCAGTGGTTTAATTTTTAACCGAGAATTAGGCTAGATGCAAGACATAAAATCCGAAGAATTGGAAGGTTTTCTTTTTTTTATTTCCCATAGCAGCACTCTAAAGTGCCACGCAATTAAAGTAGAAGCTGTCTTTCAGAGCACCTCATCCAAAAGCATTAAACCAGAAGGCCTAAAGACGTGGCTGGATCTTTCTAACCTTTCTTTTAAAATGAAAACCAAATTGAGATGATGTGCATCCCTAATCATCAAACCTTTATTTCTACATGGGCCTGTTGGTAATACTGCTACCAGGCTGTATCATCCTCGCTTTCCTTCATTTTGCCTCCTTCATCTGAGAGCGTCGTAAGTGGCTTGGTGGCTGCTTATTTTGGCACCCTTACCTCTTTCCTCAGTAGGGGTCCGTGTGTGTTGTTGCTGTCATTTGTAACCATGGCAATTGACAGCATACTGCTGGGAGCTATGTTCAACGTGGGGACAGATAAGAGGGGAGGGAGGCAAGAATAAATCCTTTTAGACAATTCTCTGACGATTTGTAGAGAATGACTACAAGAACACTGAAACATGTGGAAGTACATTTTCATTGAATTCTGTTCATTTCTAGAGCTGAGTACGAGTAAGAAGTGGACCTGCTATTGGTCTCCAGCCTGGGGGTGAGGTTTCAAAGGACCTGCTCTGGCACCTTCTTCTAGAAGCCAGGTTTACAGGACCCCTGGTGGCTTCATAGTGTTACGCATTGGGCTTCCAACTGCTAGGTTGCAGTTCAAAACCACCAGCTGGAGAAAGTGAGGCTTTCTACTTCTGTAACTAGTTACAGTATTGGAACCCATGGGGTGATTCTACTCGTCCTGTAGGGTTACTGTGAGTCGGAATTGACTCAATGGCAGCGAGTTGGTTGTTGGTTGTTTATGACCTGGCATTTATCAAGGTAAATAAAAAAGTATTGCTTTAAAATCACAGACACTATTGTAAACAAAAATACCCAGTTTTGAAGCTATTTTTTCTTGGCATGCCCTATATCAGACACATAAACTTCTGAAGGTATGTTTACATCTCCTTAACCCTTCTCCCAAAGAATATCACACTTTTCAATTTCCACCCCATCAAAATGATCAGTTTTAGTATCCTCTGTAGATTCAGTCATTTTCTTGAGTTTCAGGAACTGAGAGAAGTCTAGAGACAAAATCAGGACTGGGGGGTGGGGGTATGGAATAAGGTTTCCCAATGAAACTCATCAGGCAGCACAAGCCATCCTTGAAAAAAGGTTAGATGTGTATCATCATAATGGAAAAACATTCCTGGTGTAACTTTCCAGGCTCTTTCCTCACCAGTGCAGTTTTCAGTGTTTTTAAAATATCTTCATATCAACCCTGTAGCCTCCCTCTGATCTTCTGAAAATTATAGCAAGATTACCTCTTTGGAATTCTAAAGTACCTTTGGAATTCGTACCTTCTCTGCCTTAATTTAAGTGACTCAGCAGATCTCCAAAGCCACTGTTCTGATAGACCTAAATGAAAGTGAGACTAAGGCAAGTGTGCATTACTGACAGAATTTGTATGCAGCTGTCCACTGATCTTAGAAGTATGTTTGAGCACGCTTGTGTGGAATAAACTCATGCATGTGTGAATTGGCACCCTCAGAGCAAAAGCAAAACCTTTTGACTTATCCGTATGTACAGCCTGTTCTATACCTTTTTTTGTCGTGTCACAGTATAACTTGACTATTTCCACCCAAATAGAGCAGCCTCGCTCTTTTAGTAAAAATTCATTTTATTGGGGGTTCTTACAGCTCTTATAACAGTCCTTACATCAGTTATTTAAAACACGTGTACATGTGTTGCCATCATCATTTTCAGAACATTTTCTTTCTACTAGAGCCCTTGGTATCAGCTCCTTTTCTCCCCCTCTTCTTTCCTCCCCCCTCTCTCCCTCATGAACCCTTGATAAATTATTATTTTCATATCTTACACCATCTGCTTTCTCCCTTCACCCACATTTCTGTTGTTCATCTTCATGGCAGTGGGGGTTATACGTTTATTGTAGTCAGTTCCCATTTCTTACCCTTCACCCCCCACCTTTCCCTTATCCTCATGATATCGCTACTCCCATTATGGTACCTGATGGGTTTATCTGCCCTGGATTCCCTGTGTGTAGAGCTCTTACCTGTACCTGTGTACATGCTGCAGTCTAGCTGGATTTGTAAGGACTGGGGTCATGATAGTGGGGGGATAGGGAGCATTGAAGAACTAGAGAAATGCTGTGTGTCCGTTGGTGCTGTGCTGCACCCTGGCTGACCCGTTCTTTCCTTGTGACCTCTGTGAGGGAATGGCCAATTGTGTACAGATGGGCTTTGGGTCTTCACTCCAAGCCCCCACATCTGCATCTATTTATTTGTTTGTTTTGGGTCTTCTGATATATGATCCCGTCGACCCCTTGTGATCACAGAGGCTGGTGTGCTTCTTCCATATGGGCTTTGCTGCTTCCTTGCTAGATGCAGTTCACTCTTTCAATGGCTGAGAAGGACCCTAGACAATAGCTAATCTCAGTTATTTTTCAGAGAAAGTTTAAGTTTCTCTTAACATCATAGATGTTAAATAAGTGGGTAAGACTGTTGACGATTGATGTAGACTTGGCATTTTAGGTATTTTTTGTTTTTTAAGAATATATATATATATATATATATATATTGTTTGTTTTTTAAGAATATTTTTAAGAATATTTTTTTACTCAGACTTTAAGAATATTTTTTTACTCAGACTTTCATCTACTTTTAGGCTTATGGTTTCTACCATTCTTATATCTTAGATGTTTAAATACCTTATTATGTACTTAAAAATATTCTCTGGCCTTTGGTAAGATAGAGTCTGACCATTTTCATATCATGTCCTTATATGAATACACTGTTTCTTTCATTTTGTGGTTTGAGGTTTGGTTTTGTTTCTTTTTAACTCCCCTCTCCGTTACAAGGAAGCATCTTCTCATTTTGGGATCTTAATGTACTTTTTAGTCGATCAGGCCACTGTCCTTTTTCTTCACTTTCAGATGCTATCTCTAGCACTTGACTTAAATTTATTTCATGTACATTGCTTACATATGTGTGAGCTTTGGGCCTTTCCCTCATCCTTAATGTGTTGTAAAGTCAAACACCAGAGGCTTTCATTTCTAGTGCTTGACAGTTATAATTTACATTTCCTCTCAATGCACAAATGTGCTACCACAGGGACGTTCATAATTTAAGTGTATTGACATGAGACTGCATGATATACCAGTTGGTCCACACAGTAAAGACATAGCACCTTATTTATGTACCTAATCATGTTTTGCAGGTTATGTTATACTTTAGTGTGTGAGTTATGATTAGTAATGTGCTTGTTACTATATATGCACATCAGAATGCTGTGGGGGAAATTTTTTATTGCTTTTCTTACTCTTCTCTATCCACTAAACATACATTCATGGGAAAATGGGAGAAAGAGGCTAATGGAGTATTTTCAACTTTTTGAAGCTACTGCCTGTGGATGCTAGGACTGTAGTCTTATATAGCTGTTGCTGGATGAAAATATCTTATATGTGTTATCCTAGCTATGTGCTTCCCCGTGTGTACACATCTTCCCGTAGATAAGATTTACCATGCCTTTTTTTTTTTTTCAGCCAGGTGCTGGATGATGTGCTTTAGCAAGTTCAATTGGTAGACTTAGAGCACACTAAGAGTCTAAAGCAGAGAAACAAAATTAGTGTTAACAGCTTAGTTTCACAATAGCTAGTCAGCGAAGCTTCTCAAGATTATGGATTTTTCAGGACCTGGAGATTTTTGCTGCCCATTAACGGAATGGTGAACTTTGATTAAGTGTTGTAGTGGAGAAAATATAAGGTGTTTACTCTTATTTCCTTGTTTGTCATTCCAGGGGATATGTATGAATGAGTGTAATTCCCAAGTCCCTCTTGGTGAGCAAAAGATGAGCATTAGAACACAACACTGCTTCTAAATTATTCTTTCAACCTGGAATGTGTACCAGTAGTAGGAGGAATCCCTGTGGCATTCATGGTGAAATAATCAACTATTAGCCAAAAGATAGTTGATCTGAATTCCTAGAGGTGTTTTGTAACAATGTCATTCACACTTAGACACACACACACAGAGCTATAACCTTTTTTGTTGTTGTTAGGGATGTAGACGACATCAATGATGTGACTTCCATGGCAGGAGTCAACCTCAGTGAAGAACATGCCAGCATCTTAGCAACGAACTCTGAATTGGTTGGCACCCTTGTTCGGTCATGTAAAGGTGAACCATTTCTTTTCACTGGAGCTCTACAAAAGAGAATTTTGGACATTGGTAAGTGCAAAGTTATGATTCTTGACCTAGTAGGATCATCAGTCTGAGAGAAAATGTTATCAAACTAGACTGCCAAGGTTTGTTGTCTTAGAATTCTGTTCCAGAAGGAAGCACTTCATTTTAGAAATTAATTCACATAACAAATTATATAATGTGGTTTCTGGTTTAGACACTAGAACAATTTATTCATATTTAATTAATGAGAAAAATTGTGTGTGTGCTGATAGCATGTAAACATGACATAATGTGCTTTTTCTGCACCAGTTTTACATGGGAAGGGTGACCAGGGTTCTCTCTCTGTTCAGTCGTGGTGGTTAGACGGCAGTTCTTAGTACTTGTCGGATGCTGTATTGCATTGAAGAAAGCATACCAATATTGTGCAGTACAAATGCTTTTCAATTTAATTACAAACTTGCAGTAACACGAATGACTTTAGTCTCCTCAAATTAATACAAAGAGAGAGAGAGTGACTGGTTAGGTACTGTGTGTGCATTATACCATTTCTGTGCCTTGACCCTGAGACTGACAAAGACCAGCTGGCCTTCTTTACTCATGTCAAGTGTAGGGGGAAGGGGTGGGGGGAAGGGCAGTATTCCAGTGCTTGACTTGGCAACTGGAGATGAATTGTTTTGTTAAAAATTAATGGACTGTATTTTGAAAGGTGAGCTTAAAGGTAATTTTACATTATTTCACTATCAGATTTGCTACAGATTACATTTTGAATTAAAATTTAATATTATATAATGTCAAAGAATGCAAGTACATTGATTAAAGCATGTTATTGCTCTTGTTTTCCACCTTCAGATGAGAGTATGAGAATATTTCGGATAAGTCAGTGAGAAGTCAAGCAGTAATTAAAAACAATTTTCTGTTTATGGCTATATATTCAAAACAAATACATAGCATTCTTAGAAGCCCATTTCAATTAGATTACATAATTGCCTGTCTCTTTAGATTTCACAATGCCCTTGAAATACTATTTAAATGCTTAGAGAGTTCATTTATTAAAATGGGCTTCTACTTTTGGGTCTGTTCAAATGATTTTCTTTAAAATTTTGTCTAGTGAAGGGAGGAAAGATGTTTATGGAAAGGAAATATAGTGAAAGAGAAGCTAAACTCACAAATTATATGGTGAGGATTTAAACCTATTTCAGCTTATAAATTGAGCACATCAGTTTATCATCATTTATCAGCACAATTTATACAAAATAAGCATGAATGATAATGGATAAAATACAATAAAATACAAACTTATTTTGTAGACCAGTCATTAACAGACTCACAATCTGAATAAATGCCGTAAATTGTTAACAGTGTCAAAGAAGGCGGGATGTAATTTTCTATTTTTTTAATTACTAAAATTAACAGAATATGGTGCTAATTTTTGCAGCTAACATTTTCCTCCCTGAACGCTAGACTTGATTTGTGTTCTTATTAACTTTGTCCTATAAATGACCTTGCAAAGAGAATGATTCTAGAGGCTAAGTGAAACAATGTCTATATTTTCTGAGGCTTCAGGCTAGGTTTTATTAATGTAATGTCTAAGATCTTTGAAGTTGTGACTTTACCAGGAAAATCATAATCTCCAAACCTTTATTCATAATGGGTATGACTTCCAGGGGGAACAGAATACCTGCTGTGCTAATTATTTCAATTATCAGCCACTACTAAAACATGTAATGGATTTTTTCTGCTTCCACAGGTAAAAAGCATGACATTACGGAACTTGACTCTGATGCTGTGAACTTGATTTCCTACGCAACACAGGAGCGATTACGAGGCCTTCTAGAAAAACTGACGGCCATCGCTCACCATCGAATGACAACTTATAAGGTAAAGGAAGTCATTGAAGAGCTACAAACTTCTGTCTCTCTCTCTTTGTAATATCATGTTTGGCATGAGCTTGTATTCTAAATATATTTTGCAAGAAAATGGTTGAGACTTGAAATATTTCATATTGGTAGAAAATTCAAATCTCCATTCTCATTTGCTATATTTTGATTTACTAAGCATGACAAGTGAAATTATTAACCAGAGTTGAAGACGATATCCAAAGCCTCTGTCAGTGTCCATGGAAATAAGCGTTTATTTTGCCTCAGGCTTCTCTTCCTTAAGCTTTTGATTGGGAAACAGTATCTATTAGAACAGAGTACTAGTTACTTGTATTCTCCTCAGTGAACTGCACTCGACCAAGTACCTGATTACATGGAGAGTTAGTTATACAGCAGTCTTAGGATTCTGTTGGCTGTTTTTAATTTTGAAAAATGAAATGCAAGAATTGTCCACCACTTTTCTAGTATTGTTAACCAAATTGTATTTCACTGTGAAGATAAGGGGACTTGATGTGTTTGAGTTATAGTTTTGGAAAAGGACAAATGATTGGATGATGAAGGATAGAAGGGGGAAAATATAGCCATTTTCCCCTGTGAAAAGAAATATTGACTGCTAGATTTTGAGCACGATGGCATGTGGATAACGTAGGAGCTTTTAAGTTTGTAAGAATGGTCAAAAAGAAAGAAGAGTGGTCAGTGTCCTGGTGCCCACGCTGTAGGCTAAAAGGAAACAATGAAATGTAAACTGCATGCCACTGGCAATTTCCCTGTAGCAATCTTTCTGGTTTTCTTCTCATTTTTCCTACTTTATTTAGAAATGCAGATGAACTTTATTTAATTTCTGAACCTCACTTGCATAAATTGTGTGAGAATTTGCTGGTGTAAAAGCTATGGACATTTTATTTAGCCATATCAACTAATTCATTGGCTATATATAAACATTCTCTTTTTTCTTCTCTGAGGTTGACAGCATCACTTTCAGTTCTGATTTTAGTTTTTAGTATCTTGACTGTCTCTTTAACTGCCATTCAATCTAAAGTTTCCCAGTATTTGTTGATCTTTGCAAAGAATCACTTTTGGTCTGAATTGATTTTTCTCTTCTGTCTTGTTTATCTCCACTCTCATCTTTCTGGGTTTATTATTATTTCCTCCCTCCTGTTAACTTTGGATTTAGTGTTCGCTTCTTTTTCTAGTTCCTTAAGGCATGGTTTAGGTGATTTCAGATTTTTCTTCTTTTATAAATATTTAGTGCTATACATTTCCCTGGAATGCCACTTGTGCCATGTCTCATAAATTTTGGTGTGTTTTTGTTTTCATGCATCTCTAAAAAAAAGTTTAAAGTTTCTCTGAGATTTCTTTTTTTGACCCAGGATCTTTAATGAATTTGTTATTTAATTTCTATACATTTGTAATACAATTTTCATGCCATTGCTGATTCGAGCTTCCTTTCAAAAGAAGATACCTTGTATGATTTTAGCCTTTGTAAATTAGTTGACCCTTGATCTTAGGTTGTATATGCCCCTGAGAGTGTACCAGGTATTGTTGTATGGTGGCAATGTCTAAATCAGGGCTTCTTGAACTTTACCCACTTCTGATGCCTGTGTGATCAAGAGATCGGGAACGTGGGCACATGCTGCCGGAAACATCTCAGTTTCATTATACGACTGATGTTGAGTTAATGATTGGTTGTGCATCCAGCAACCTTATACTGTTTGTTACCAGATTTTTCAAGCTCCTGTGGTTTAAGAAACTTTATTCTAGGTGTGCCTATTGGTCTATAGTGTCATTCAAACCTTCTGTTTACTTATTCATCTTCTTATCTAGTTTTTCTGGCCTTCATTAAAAGTGGGATGCCATGCAATTATATATTTCTCTCCAATTCTTTCATTGTTAGCCTTACGTGTTTGGGGACTGCATTCCTGCTCTTGTATGCCATCAAGTCAATCCAGACTAGGACAGAGCTAGATAACAAATGGTGCTGGTTTGCAGATAAAATAAAACAGGATCCAGATCTCATCATATACAAAACCAATTCAAGAATTGCTTCTAAAACCTAAAACAATAAAGATCATAAAAGGAAAGATAGGGGAAACAATGCTTAGCATAAATATACTATTAAACATCTGAAAACACAAAGAGAACCAACAGACTGGGAAAATCTTTTGGCAACAATGTATTGACAAAGGACTAATTGCAAAAATTGATGGAAAACAAATTCCTCAGTAACAAAAAGGCAATCCACTTTTAAAATGGGCAGAGAGCATGAATAGACATTTCACCAAAGAAGACCTACAGGCATCCAGAAAAGATGAAGAAATAATTGCAATCAGCCATTCAAAACAGTGATATTTTATTTAATGCCAAATAGAGTTTTCCAGATAATGTTTAGTATTCTGAGTGCCATTCAAAGTGCTACAACCATCAGATGGGTTTCTTCTATTTGTCAGGAGCACACCCTCCAAGGATTTTACTTGCCCTAAGCAAAACGGGGAGGA
The DNA here is from genome assembly GCF_050624435.1 of Tenrec ecaudatus. Lineage (NCBI taxonomy): Eukaryota > Metazoa > Chordata > Mammalia > Afrosoricida > Tenrecidae > Tenrec > Tenrec ecaudatus. Next base: position 50,446,788 of record NC_134544.1, on the reverse strand, counting down.
GCTATCTCACTTAGAAGACCCCGGTACTTTAGCTTAAAGCTAGCCACTGCCTCTCTAGCCTTCTGCTGCTTCCTCTTAATCTCCCTCCATACCAGCACACATACTCATTCTTTTTTTGTTTTCGTCTTCACTTTTTAATTAAATTTGGTGTAATAAGCTGCCAAGCACATTAATATCAATGCGATACTTCATTCTTAAAGCTTTTGTCACGGTCTGGATTTGCACATATAGAAAGGTATCATTATTGTTATCCTTTAAACAAAGAAGTATTCTTTTATATTTGGATACAGTTTAAAAACGCACATATTGTATAGATTTGGTATTATGAGTTTTGAGTTACAGAGCTAGCCATGTCCTTGTCTTCCAGTCCATCTCCTATGAAGTATAGTGGGTTCTGCACTACTGAATGTCTCAAAAGCAGGTCGTTGCTATTACAGCAAAAGCTTACCATCAGTTTACTCTGGATGTCCATTTTCTTTTGGTATTATTTTACCTGGATAGATATAATTCTGCTAATTAATCACAGTCCATAAACTAAAAAGCAAGTAAGTAAGTTGCAAACACACATGTGGTGTAGCTTTTTTGATCTTGCTGCCTGTTAGGTTTTTTTTGTTGTTTTGTTTTTAAATGAAGACATAGTTCTTTAAGTACTACTGACCATAGAGAAGCTCAAACTTTTTCCAATTGAAAGCTACTATAATATTCCCTTTAGAGAGAATTCACTTGATGATTGATATTGATATCTAAGTTCTTAAATTTTTATTTTTATCATTAGGCCATTTCAGACATTGTGGGACACTAACACTGAGGGAAATATAACCATAGGACTATATTCCCTAACTTATAACAGAAGGACTCTGCAAAGCTAAATTAAAAATAAAGTCCAAGCACATTATTCTGCTTTCAATGTCATTCCCGTAGATTCTCACCTAACAGCTATGCTGCCTTAAAGTGAGCACATGGTTGATTCTGTCTCCCTGTAGAAGCAGACATTCTTTGATTATCTCCTCCAGGGGAGGCACCCATCCCCCTCCTTTCTTCCCCCAATGCAGATATTAGGTTTCCTCACCTGTGAACTAAGGAACTTTACTGTGATTACCACCCACCTTGTGACATATGTAACTTCTGAATCTGCATCACTAATAAAAGCCCCAAAACAGTACAGATGCTCCGTCTCTTTCTCTCCTCTCGTTTCCCATTGCCATGTGGACCACCAAGAGGGACTGAGGTGAGCATGCTACTACGAAATGTGTCTGACTCTGTTATTTTACAGTCTCTTATTTCTTTTATTCTCTATGACTTTACTATAATATTTATATATTACCACTGTACAGTTGCACCTACAGACCTGTGATATTATCAGGGGCTGGCTACCCTGACAAGCTCTAGTGGCCTTGGCACTACCAAATCCTAATCTGTTGGTGCCTGAATGCTTCAGACCAGCTGAACAGACAGGAAGGGAGAAGATAAGACTGGAGTCACTGTTGTTATGCCAGAACATGGCAGGATACAAGGTTAACATATAAAAATCTATTGGATTCCTGTATACCAATGAAGAGAGTCCTGAAAAAGAAAGCAATACTATTTACAGTAGCCACCCCCAAAAGAATATACTTAGGAATAAATCTAACCAGAGTAACAAAAGTCTTGTACAAAGAAAACGATAGGACACTACTATAAGAAACCAAAAGAGTCCTACATAAGTGGAAAAACATTCCATGTTCATGGATAGGAAGGCTTAACATTGTGAAAATGTAAGTACTTCCCAAAGCAATCTACAAATACAATGTAATTCTAGTACAGAGCCTAACTGCATTTTTAACAGAAACTAATTACTAACTATATAGAGAGGGAAGAGACTGTGTTAGGCTCAATTGACTAGAGAAACAAACCCAGTGATGCTCATATGTGTAAGGAAGAGTTTTATATCAAGAAGTAAAAACATCTCAGCTCAGTCCAACCTAAGTCCATATGTTCACTATTAGTTCATAAGTCCCTCTTCAGACTCACGAAACCACATGCAATGATGCAGAATGCAGGAGCATCACAGGCTAGTGGGTGCAAAGTCTCATGGAGCCAATGGCAGTGGACACATCTCCTGGGCTCCCACAGGTCTCAGTGTGGCTTGTTAACAGGAAGGTGAAGGTAGAGAGAGAGGGGGGAGGTTCCCAACCCTCCTCAGGAGCCAGCAGTCTGTGTGACCTGATTGACAGGCCAGACTGCACCCCTACACTTTTATATCTTTAAATTGACACAAAATTATGTAACTACCACAGAGACGAGACCCAGGTTAAGCAAAGACGTCCATAAAAAGAATAACATAGAAAGCCTCTCACTCCTGACTCCAAACCACAGTAGTCAAAACAATCTGGTATTGATACAGTGATAGATACATGGACCAATGGAACAGAATAGAAAACTCAGAAATATTTCCATCAAACTACAGGTGACTGATCTTCAATAAAGGGCCCAAACAAATGAAATGGGAACAAGAGAGTCTCTTTAAAAACTAGTGCCGGCACACTTGGATGGATCTTCATCTGCAGAAGAATGAAACAGGACTCGTTCCTCACCCATGCACAAAATAAACTCAAGTTGGATCAAAACTTAAATGTAAATCCCAGAGCTGTAAAGATCATCAATGAGAAAATAGGACAAACTAAAAATGTGGAGCTGATTCCAGGGGCTTAAGTGGATAGCAAATATTTTGAGAATGACGAGGGCAACGAATGTACAAATGTGCTTTTTACACTATTGATGTATGTATGCATTGTGATAAGAGTTGTATGACCCCCCCAAAAAATGATAAAAAGAAAATAGAGACAAACTTGACCCTATTGTAGGCAAAGGTACCATATATATTCAAATATGTACTGAATATCAGCTGAGGCACCTAACTTTACCACAAAAACTACATTAAAAAATGCTGGGAAAACTTGGCTTATTCATGAGTATATACGGTATACTATCAAATATAAGGAAGGCCTTAGTCTTTTAGCTCCAGGGAAACTTGTCAGTCAGTATAGCTTTTAGCATCAGAAAATCGCACATTACAACAAAAGCAAAGGTGGTGTGGTGGTGGTGGATTGGGATGAGTAGGTGGCAGGTCTTAGATGTTGATTGAGATGGACCCCCACCCCAGCCCAAGCATGAACATACTCACGTGTATGTTAATATAACAAATCAAACCCTTGCGTTTGAGTTGACTCCCATGGTGATCCATATATTACAGAGCAGAATTTCTCCCCAGGGTTTTCTTGGCTGTCACTTTTACAGAAGCGGAGTGTCAGGCCTCTTTGGTGATGCAGCTGGTTAGGTTCAAACTACCAACCTTTGTGTGTTAGCATCCAGTCACAAACCATTTGTGCTCCAGTATAGAAATAAGTGATCATGTCAGATGAAAAGTTAGGGAAAATATTTTGATTTGGAAACACTGGTTTTATATTTTGGAGTATCAGAGTAAATGGAAGAATTTTAACTTTGCTGTCCGTATTGCTGGAGTCATTTAAGACAAAGAATTATACTTCTTTATAATGGCTGAAATTTATAAATTGTGTTCTTGGCTTCTTTGAGTACAGTTTCTGTATAAATTAGCCACCTACAGAATTAATCAAAACAGGGTTTCATGATTTTAGTATTTGCCATATGATCTTTTGTTTTTGACAGTAGTTGTATGGACTTGTTAAGGTTTGGTCATTAGAACATTGGAAAGCAGGGTGATAATTTTCTTCTTTGTTAATCTTTTTAAGTGTTTTTAGCAGTTTTCAGCTTTTGTCTTTTACAGGTCTAATTACTATTACAGTCTGCTGATAATGGACAGTGATTTAAATACAGATAATTAGATCATAGGTTGATAGTACATTATCCTGCTTTCTATTTCCTAATGGCAGGTCTGAGCTCAAAACTTGATGCCATCAAGTCAATTATGACTCATGGTTTACTCCATCATTTTTTACCTTTGTTTTATGTTTAAACTCATATTTATTAGTTATTAAAGCTCTTTGAAACAAGTGCTTACTCATCTCAAATTTAAAGATGACAAAATTTTTTCTTAAGTTAAATGTTAAAATATTACCTCTTGAAAATTTAGCTTGCTCTCACTGGTGTTATTGTCTTTAACCAATTTACAATATTACCTAATGTAGAATGTTCTTACCCACACTCGTCATAGCCTTTTTTTTTTCTTCCCCCAGACAAGCGAAAATTACATCCTGTCTACTGATACCAGGTCTCAACTCAAATTTCTTGAAAAACTGGATCAACTGGAGAAGCACAGAAAAGATTTAGAAGAGAGAGAAATATTATTTAAAGCAGCCAAGGTAAGGGTCTATGTGATTTATGAGTGAGCATAGCCTCACGATTAGGTCAGAAATAGTTTTATTGTTGGTTGACCTTCTTGGGCTTATTAGGACTAAAGATTTCTCAGGAGGATTTTTGAAATGAAATTGCTAATAGAATCTCCCACAGCCAGGGTAGCATAACACAGTGGCTTTCAGTTACTTTTGTTTAATGAGCTGTAAGCTGTTGTCTTCTGCTCTCATTTCCTGTGTTCCTCTTCATACCTACTACCTCCCAGGTAGAATACGTGCTTTGTAAAAGTTTCAAGATCTTTTTGGGAAAATGATTTGATATGTGTCTGAATGGGTTGAAAGAAAATCTTGGGAAATGGGCCAGGTAAATTGGAAAAATTAGGAGTATATGAAACAAAATATGAGATGGGCAGAAATGGGTTAGAAAGTTAAAAGAATAATAGGTGAGTTTATTATTTATTACCCATCTCCTTTGACTATTAGTGCTAGGTTGAGTTAAAGCTAATTTCATTTCAGTTTCTACTTTGTCGCACACTTCTTCATAAGCTGTGGGTTGTCACGAGAAGTCGTAAAGCCTTAACGTTGTTTTTAAACAACTTAAATCTAACTTCTTTTATTTTAGCAGATTCTCCTTTTAAAGCATTTGGTCTTCATCACACACCAGTCATGCTCTTTAACCAATACATTTGGAAATAATTTTAAACTTACAGTAAAGTAGCCAAAATTGTGCAAAGAACACTCACTCTGTGTGAGTCCTAGTAGACTAGAGAAACAAATTCATAGATACTCGTAAGAAAGACTTTTACCTAAAAGAGCATTTGTATATTGAGAAACCATTCCAATCCTGTCCAGATCAGGTCCATAAGTCTGCTATTAGTCCATATGTCCAGTACCAGTCTATACATTACTCTTCAGACTCGCACAACACATGCAATGACACCAAATGCAGGAAGCTCACAGGACAGTGGGTGTAAAGTCTGTGGATCAAGTGGCAGTTGAAGCATCTCAGTGCTGGCGTGGTCCTCCACATGGCTCCTTCAGCTCCAGGGCTCTGGCACCATCAGTGTAGCTTCGTGTGGCTTGTCAACAGAATGTCTCACAGGGAGAGAGCATATCTAGCTTCCAGTTAGCTATTTATCTCCGTTGCACCTTCAAATGAGGTCATCAAGCTTCAACATGATTGATAGGCTACCAGGGGTCCTCAAACTACGGCCCTCGGGCCACATGCTGCCCGCCGAGGATATTTATCCAGGCCGCTGGGTGTTTTTGCCCCGTTTTGTTTTTTACTTTGAAATAAGATACGTGCAGTGTGCATAGGAATTTGTTCATAGTTTTTTTTTTAACTCTAGTCCGACCCTCCAATGGGTCTGCAGGACAGTGAACTGGCCCCCTGTTTTAAAAGTTTGAGGACCCCTGCTAGACTCTACCCTTTGCAATTTGGCAGATTTTGTAACTGCCACACTCTCTTAGTCTACCTAAGCAACGTAGTTTAAAATGATACTGCATTTGTTCCCTCCCCATACTACACACACACACACACACACTCTCTCTCTCTCTCTCTCTTTTCCCACACACTTTCTAATTAGTCTTTTCTCCCCTCTCTTTACATGTCAAAGACTTTTAGTCTGTGCACCCATTTCCACTCATCAGTCTTTTTCTGAACCATATTAGGATAAGCTTAAGACAAATGTCCCATCACTTCTACATATTTGCAAAAATAAGGGCACAGTGCTTATAAAATGAAAAGCTAAAACCAAAGTCACCTCTATCAATTCAATTCCGACTCATAGTGGCCCTATGATCTCGAAACCTTTTATAGGATTTCTGAGGTTGTAAATTTTAATGGGGCCAGACAGCTCTATCATCCTCTTTCTCCTACATCTGGTCTTTGGAAGAACTTTCTGTTCTCATTTGTTTATATTATTATCTTAGTATATCTCGAATTTCTATTTGATTCAATAAGTTGTAACTTATTCATGTTTTTATCTAGTTGTTTCAAATTGCTCTTGAGTAAGAAGTCCTGCAAGCTGGCACTTCTGTTCTGTAGACGTGTTTCCATCACTCACTGAACATACCTTTACTGTATGGCATAAGATATTCCAGGCTCAGCATTCACTTTTCCTGCCTTTGCCCTAGAGTTAGCGATTTCTCCAAGAAGCTTTGATCATCTTCAGTTCAAGATGATAATTTAAAACTAATGTAAAGCATAGAGTATGCTCATTGCTACTAGGATGACATTGCTTGAGGGCCCTCTTCAGTGTACATATCTTGGCAATGTGTGTTTGTGTATATGTGCACATACCTATATGTATACGCAGACATACATGTGGCACTGCTACTGTAGCACTGTGTATCCCATAACACTAGGAGTTCATATTAAAAACCCCAACACTTCAGGGTTATTTGTATTTTTAAGGGTTATTTGTACCCCTAACTTTTCCAAATCTGTAAATACTTTTTCCAGTAGTCATTAACTTGTTCTTCTCTTTTATCCACTTACCTCTTCAATTAGTGCACTTATTTTACTCAATGTCACTTACCTTTCAGCACACTTGAATTTTCTGTCTTCTATTTGCCACCTCCCCCCCACAAACCCTTTTCATTGTCTATGTCATTAGGTACTGTGCCCTCTGGTCTGTACCTTTGCAAATAATTATGCTTTATACCCCTTACTACCTTGTATTTTCAAAACGGCCTCTGCCTTTGTGTGACCCAGCCCTCCTACAAGGATGTGGGGTGCCACATATTCTTAACTCTGGGCCCAGCAGGACATTCCCTCTGTAGGTGTCTCCATCCCCAGGTTTGTGCAGCTTCCCATTGTTCCACAGGGTTACCCTTCACGCTCGCCCTCCTTGGCACTGGAAAGAGGGATGTGGGACTGGAAGGGTCTCCTCTTTGAAGCCTCAGGCAAGCATACAGCCATTGTAATGAAGTGGCTTAGTGGTATTTTATTTGGTAAACTATTAAATATTCAGTGATTATTGATTGTATTGTACATGTCTTCATTCTTTTTAGGTATTTTTCCTTTTATCAGGTTTCTAAATGTTGGGGTTTTTCCAAGTTTCCATCCCAGATCGCCTTCGCTGTCTCTGCATTTTCTCATGTTTTTCACCTCAGTCTCATTTTGGAGCTCTGTACTTACTCATGGCTAACTGCCTACTGTATACACTCATGCATAAGCCGAGTTTTTCAGCACATTTTTAATGCAGTTTTTGTAGTAAAATTAGGTGCCTTGGCTGATATTCGGGGTGGCTTATACTCAAGTATATAGGGTACTTGATATCTTCACCGAGTGGACTGATAGGTATCTCAGATTTAATGTGTCCAAAGGGCTTCTGGTTTTCTTTTTTCCATCAAAATTCCTTTTATTTTTAAGTAAATGACACAATCTCTCCACAATTATGTAACATCTTTATTGTCACCATTGTCCTCACTTTACATGACTACTCTCACCATTTTAGTGTACAGCTCATCTTTCACCTGGGCTACTGTAATGTCTTCTACCTAATATTGCCCTTCCACAATCCATTCTTCTTCATATTATAGTCAGCAATGTTTTCGTAACAAATTTTGTGTATTGCCATTACTGTAAAATCCTTCAGTCTGGGAGCCCTCAAGGTATAGTAGTTATATGCTGTTGTGCTATGGTCAGCAGTTCAAAGCCACCAGAAGCTCCTCGGGAGAGAAAGATGGGGCTTTCTATACCTGGAAAGGGTTTACACTGTTGGAAGCTCACAGGGGAAGTTCCAACTTGCCCATTAGGATCACTATGAGTCAAAATTGACCCAATGAAAATGAGTGAGAAAATCCTTCAGTATTTTCCTAGTACACTTAAAATCTGAACTCCTTTCCAGTTTTAGAAGGCCTCACATGATTTGACCCCCCCTATTTTCTGCACTGGTCCAGTCTCACGTCCTCCTTCACTCACTCGCTCTAGTCATTCTTAACCTGTGGGTCGTGTGGCCCCTTTGGGGGTTGAACAACCCTTTCACAGGGGTTGCCTAAGACCACTGGAAAACAACTATTTCATCATATATAATTACATATTATGTGATTAATCACTGTGATTTAATTATGTTTAATTTGTTAACAGTGAAAGTTTATCCTGCAATTTAGATATTTACATAGTGATTCATAAAAGTAAAATTACAGTTATGAAGCAGCAACAAGGATAATTTTATGGTCGGGGTCACCACAACATGAACTGTATTCAAGGGTCGCGGCAAGAGGAAGGCTGAGAACCACTGCTCTAACCCTTCTGTTCTTTCAGCGTGCAAGGCTTGTGTCCCACTTCAGGATCTTAGACTTCTAGCCGCGTGTCCGACGCTGACCTTTGAGTTCCTTTTCCCTAGACAGACTCATCTTAGGTCTTTACCATTTCAGCAAGTTAAACTCCCCATCCTCTCTGCTGCTTAGGCTCGAACCCTTTAAGTCATTCATGACTCCTGTCTTTGCTTCTTATCGGAGATCCAGTCTATCAATACATCTTACCAGTAAGATACATGTTGAATATAGCCGTTTATCATCACCATCTCTGCTGTGACTTGAGTACAGGACGTCTTCATCCCTTACCCACAGCCCAATTAGCTTCATTTTAAGGCGATGGCCATTTCCGTATCTCTGCTTGAACTCTCTTCCCTCACACCTGCATGACTATGTCCTGGTCATTCAGGTTTCTACTCAGTTGTTACGTCTCTGGGATGCCTTCCCTACCATCCTAGTAAAATAGTTCCTCATGCCTCCTTCTCTGGACCTCTCTGTCACATCATCCCATTTTGTTTTCTTGGGAGCTCTTCATAGCAATAGCAATTCATATTTAATTTTAACCCATCATAAATGTTTAACATGTCAAGTGGGTACTTGATTTTTATAAAATTGTCTTGTTTAATTATTTTTATTCCTTGAATTGAAAGTTTCACGAAAGCAGGGACTTGGTCTTGCTAGTTAATGTTTAGATCACAAAGACCAGCGGTTCTCCACCTGTGGGTCCGGACTCCTCTGAGGGGTCGAACAACCCTTTCACACAGGTCGCCCAATTCATAACAGTAGCAAAATTACAGTTGTGAAGTGGTAACGAAAATGTTATGGTTGGCAGGTCAGCCACACATGAAGAACTGTACTAAAGGGTCGTGGCATTCGGAAGGTTGAGAACCGCTGGCTAAGACCTCAAACAGTGGCTTACAGAATAGAACTTCACTGTGGCTGTTCAACTGTCACTGCTCCACACTGACAAAGGCTTGATAGCTCAAAGTGATGAAACCCCTCTACGGACATAGACACAAACACACACACCTGTCTACTCATAAAATAATGCAAACACAGACTCATTTTTAATTAATATAATAGATGAAATAACAATTACGATATTGTCTTTCAGCTAAAATGAAGTTTTAGTAGATTCGGGGTTAATTAAAATATTGTCTTTCTTTCAGCTAAAATGAAGTTTTAGTAGTTTCGGGGTTAAATTTCTGAACATTGCCTGTGTTGAGTAGAGTTATATGCTGGTACATCATTAAAGTTTAAAATTAGAAGGGTTGCTAACATTTAAACAGTTCTCTTAGGATCCGTATCAAGGATACTGATAAGTACGTAACATTTCTGGTAAAATAGAAATGACTTGTGGCCTTTTAATTTTGTTCATCATCTTTATTTTGGCTAATATTAAATTTTCTAGATGTGCTTTTTAGTTTGTAAGGTGCTAGATAACTTTGTTAACGATAAGAAAAAGAAGGTACCTACTGCAGTTCTAGTGGCCAGAGAGAATGCCCTTCCTTGTGCTCCATCACAGCATTCCATTTAGAAAGCAGATCTCTCCTTCCCTGAGTCCTCCAAGACTGTTCATGACCATAGTGTTAACCTGAACCAGTATGGATAGTGACATGCAAGAAACACTTAAGCGAAATGTACTGTACACAGACTACAATTAAGTGCTATAGAGGACATTCTAGTGAAAACACTGGGACATACTTCCTACATATATTAAAATTAAATGTGCTTTTAAAGAGAGTTTTGGTTCAGGGTTCTTCAGGCTTTATTCTTCATTTTATTAGTCCTGGAAATTCGGTATGTTTCCCCAACATACTCTCTCTGAAGATCAACCAGCATTGATTGTTTTCAATTGGAGTCAGTTGTGCCAACAATTACCCCTCTTTTCTTTCATCTGTTCTAGTGTTTCCTTTCATCCGTTTCTAGTGTGTAGTGTTCCAACGAGAACAACGCCAGCCTCGACTGGACCTGACTGACATTGTTAGCATCATTCTTAGTGTACGCTTCCTCCGGGCGACCACCACAGCAGCTGACCCAGATGATGGGGGGTGGGGTGTGGGGCTGTGCAGCGAGTCTGGATCGAGGCATTTTCCCCTGGAGCTAAGATTTTCAATCACAAGAGAAAATTGTCATTTATTAAATATTTAACGGTGGCTATGGTGTTTAGATGGTAGTAATTTCTATTAAAATTTTCTTTTCCTTTGATAGAGTCGTTCCAATAAAGAAGATCCAGAGCAGCTGAGATTAAAGCAGAAAGCCAAAGAGGTAGGACTTTCAAGTTACCCTGCTTGTCTTTGTGTTTGGGGGCAGGTTGGCAGCTCTCCCCCGGCAATTAGGCCGGTTCATTTTGCTGTTGCATGCCATTTGCAGAAGCCTTAGGGAAGGACAGGAACTGCTCCAGGCAAGGGCAGGACTTCAAATGAGGTCAATGAGTTATGTGCTCTCTTTTAAAAATTTATTTTCAAGGCTTAGGCCTGTCTAGAAATGGCTCTTTGTAAACTACAGCAGTGTACTTGGTAGGGGTATAATGTGGGATTATAAAAAAAAAAAAAAGAAGAAGAGGAAGAAAGAAAGAAACTTTTGAGATTTAGCATCTGGGACTGTACAATAGGCTACATTTTTTCAGGGTAATTGTTCGTTTTGTAAATCTGATACTACTTATAATTCTTTGGCTGGGAGGCGGTACTGGGATTTAGTTTTAAATGGAAAACGCCTCTGGCTTTTAATTTTCTGGGCCCAGCAGTTTTCTGTTCTGGAATGGAGCCCTTGTTTCACACAGTTCATGTTTAGCTGCAGGGTTTTTAGTTTATAGCTTAGACTGGTTAAGCTTTTACTCCCAGAGGCCTCTGCATAGCAACTGTAGAAATCAACAAATAAGTTCATTTATGTCTGCAGCCTCCTCTCAGTAGCTGACTTTTTACATTTCCCAATATCCATTTCCTGACTTTTCTAGCCCTAGAGAAAAAAGCTCCACTAATTGGAGCTTATTTTAATTGAGCCTTAATATTGGATCTCACTGGAGTCGCCCCCCGAGCTGCTGGGAACAGAATGAAATGAAAGTACCTAAGGTTGAAGATGTGCCATGTGTATGGGCGTGTGTGAAATTTTTCACTTGACCTACCGATTCTTTTCCCTGCTGAATAAATCATCAAGCCTGTTCACATTTCTGATTAAGGATCTGACAGCAGACGATAGTAAAGACAATTGAGGTGTGAGACGTGTGATATGAGCTGAAGAGATTGGTTTCTATAGTTACTTGACTGATTTCATGTAATTTTTAAGGATTTTTGTGCTAAATAAGAGCAATTTCCCGAGCAACCTTTTTTCTTAACTGTGCTTCCTGAACTATGAAATTCGTTGTTGCTTAACACTGCTGCACTTGGCTCCTAGGTGCCAGCAGCAGCAGGTTATTTATGAATGTTTTAAAGACCCTTAGTGTTTGGATTAATGTAGGAGCTGAGGCAAAACAAATGGAAAGCTAGTCAGATTCTTAGGATCAGTGGATATTTTTGCTAAACTAGAGAAGGAGCACACGTGAACTCTGGGTGCAGGGGTTTCTGGACTGGAATGAGGAAATACCCAAAAGTGGGAGCATGAAAAATGATTGGAAGCAGAAATTCCTTATTTTCAACAAGAACCCTTCCCTTACCCAGTAGAAACATGGATCTGGAAATATTAAGATGGGAAGTGTGTCTGAGTTGATTAGTGTTTCTTTGGAGATGGACAACCCCTTGTTGCCTTGATTCATGGGTGTCTCGTAATTTAAAAATGGACTAGATGCTTGTTTTTACTTTTATATAGAGAGAAAATATGCAGATAGCTAAGGTGTCTGACTTCCTCTAATTTCACCTAAGGAGAAGAAAATCATTATCAAAATCAGCCCAAAACGAATTGCTTCTGAGGCACAGGCAGACACACCTCCTCTCTCCGATCTTTTCACCAAGTCTGTCACAAACTGATCCTCCTGTGGTACCCTCTACTCTGCCGCCCACACAGAACTCACAGTCTGTATTCAGTTAGGGAGTCGATGAGGGAAGTAACCGGCTACAATTCAGGATAAGAAAGGACTCAGGATACAGTTCTTTGATCAGAAAACCTCTTCTTAGCTGTGCCTATAGATGGGTCTCTCACTGGCCCATGATCCTTTGGCTTGGCTTTGATCCTTGACCCCTTGGCCTGGCTTCTGCCTGACATGGGTAAGTATTATAAAGCTCCCAAGCTCTGCCATGAAGTGCTCATGGACACCAGTTAGCCTTGACCTGAAGGCACTGAGTTCTCTTGCTCCGTAGGCCAGCTTACCCACTGTAACTGCTTTGTTCTGTGGACCTGGAAACCCACGGCACCATGTCAAGCCAGTCTCCCGTTTCTGCTGCGGCCGTTCCTTTGCTACTGCTCTGACTGTCTTATGCCATTTCCAGCATTACAGCTTTCTGTCTCCTGGGTCTAAGAGGTTCTTTGTACAGGGAGCCTGGGTCCAAAGGACACACTTAACTCTTGTCTCTTTATTTCGGTGGTAATGATCTGTACTGCCCAACTCTGGAATGTTTCCTTTTAAACTCAGATGGATAGCGACAGTGAAAACTGACCAATTCCCTCACTATGGTTTCATGTTCCATGTTTGCATGGCCCCATCCCCACAAGTGTGCCTTGAAACTTAATTGCATTAGCAGCAAGCTGTCCAATCCCATGGGAGGCAACAGACTTCTTTTTGCAGTCCCACACAATCTTTTGTGGAATTGAAAACTACCAGAAAGGCCATGCAAACATTCTTCTAAGAGAAAAATCTATAAACACGAGCTTATCTATTGTTCTTAAAGGTCTTGCCTGTCCCTCTTTCTTAGTCTGGATGTTAGATTATTTTCCCTTCAGATGTGTATAAGATGGTTATGTTTGTTTTATTTTAATAGTGTATTTGCTTCCTCGAGGATAAAGAGGTGGACAGCAGTTTTCAAAGTTATAAGAGCAGATGTGTGAAACTGTCTATCTGACTAGAACAGGTAGCAGTAAAGACACGCGGCTCTTTCTCTCCCTTTATACTTCCATCTATTTATTTTTCCAAGCAACACTAAAAGAATTCAAACTTTTTAACAGGTAGTTTTGAAGTTTTTTGTTGTTGTTGTTGTTATATCCTATCCTAAATCCTCTTTGATTAAGACAGGGCTAAAGTAGATTAGCTCTGTTCCAAGAACAGACTACTCTGAATTAATTGCAAATGTTTCATGAGAGTGAAATGTTTCCCTTGTTCGCATCTCCCTGTCTCCTAGAGAGGAGCCCCGGTGGTCTAGTTACCATCTTGGACTACTCAACTACGAGGTCAGCAGAGACTTTCTATTCCCATAAAGAGTCTCAGTCTCGGAAAACCCCAAGGGCCAGTTCTGCTGCGCCCTTTAGGGTAACCATGAGTCAGAACAGACTCAGTGACAGTGAGTTTGGTTTTTTGGTTTTGTCTCCTAGAGCTCTTAATAACTTACATTCTGAGGGCTCTCATTCAGAAACAAACAGAGGGATGCTGTAGTTGTGTGATTGCAAGAATCATTGGGTTGCACTGTTTTTTCCTGTGTGATAATATCTAACGGTGGCATTAGGAATGTGTTAATCAGTTTCACACAGATATGAACTATAAAGCTTGAGCTTGTGGTTTCTGGAGGTTTTCACTTGTGAAAATCAGCACAGACTCCTCACAGTTGACTTAGAGCTGCTTTGTTTTCCCTTCCCAAGTAGATCAAGGAAATAGCTAAATAACAGCTCCACAGAATAATTTCAGAGATGTTGCAGGCTTTGTATATGCTGGGGAATGTTTGGAATATAAATGTTAAATGATAATCTGAACCCTCTGTTGATAATCTCATAATCCATGTTTGCTTTTTAACTGTTAACAACTAGACCATTGTCCCTGTGTTTCTCCTTTATCTCTACTGCAATTTGAGAGCTGATCCATTTCATTTCAACCTTTGGATACAAAGGCAAATTGTGTTATACTCTTACATTAGACAGGATTTTACACAGGTGTGTGATACTTTTTCATCTGTCATAGTGACTTCTTCCAAATTTGTCATTCTCAATTGGCACTTTAAAAAAAATAAAAAGGCTGCCTTTGGATTTGCCTCCAGCCTGGTCACAGTCCATTGCAGTAGCTAGCTCCTGCTGCATACTGTTTCGATCAACCTGACAGGTTAGCTAGCCTTTCAAGTCTTCCTGTTTGTCTCTGTGTATCTCATGGATTCAAGCATCTCATGTTCAACTTCTGGCTCTTTCCCTCTCACCTATCTCCCCACGCTCCCACCCCAAAATGTTTTAAGTAGCGTTTCTTACTCTAACTTTATATTTCTATTTTAAATAGTTTCACTGACTGTCATGTGCTAACAAGCAGGCACATCTTTGTCCTTTAGTGCAGCTGTGGGTTGTGCGAGGTGTCTGTCGTGCACCCCTCAGTGTGTCCCAGGTTTCACTGCATTGTCCAGAATTTTGCAGAGCAGGCCGTCTGATCTTGGCATGCAGGCCTCCTGGTCCTGATTCCTTCAATGTTACTGTAGAAGGTGGCCTTTATTTCTTTTATATTTTCTATCTTTCTCCCTTGGGGAAATGTGTGTTTAGGGCGTCTGGGCGTAGTGAGACAAAGAATTCTTTTTAGTAATTCCCAGCTTTTCCACTTCAAGTGATAGCAGACAGTAGAGGGATGAACAAGTGAAATTGTGTGCTCAGGAATGCGCGGGATGTGCCGGCTGGTACATTAGCTTTGCAGTGCACCCGGTGTGTACCAGCCAAAGAAATAAGTATTCACTGATTAAAATCTATAGAAGAGTAGGAATTTTTAACTTGAAGTATTTAGAACTTCTGTTTGCAGAAAGTATAGGACATAGAGTTACAAGTGGAGATAGCCCTTGACAGAGTTTTATCCCAACAATCCCTTCATCAGGCAAGTTTGTCATACCTTTTATTATCAATATTTTTGTTTAATTCTAAGCTCTATTTGTTTTGGAGTTGGAAACATTACATGTAAATTTACAGAGTTTAATACTTACATGTATGCATGCTATGAATTAAATTATATCTAAATTAAAGCGCACACCACCCTTCTACCCCAAAATATATGCCTTGACTCCTAACCTTTAAACCTGGGGTTATAATCCTTTGGAGATTGGATTGCCTTTGTTATTAGGCGGTAGCCCTGTAGGATGTATCTTAAGTCTCTTGTAAGATATCAAAGAGATGAGCTGAAACAAATGAGCAGAGAAGCCATTGGTATCACTTTAACCACTGTACCACCAGAGCATCGTAAATTATAGCCCTAGCTTAAAACTGGATGGTAGTTTTGAATGGGCCTTGTGTACATCGTAGAGAAACTGAGATGCAAATGTCTACTGACATATTATTTAGGACAGTATTTTCCAAACTAGGATGTGTGAGAATTATCTGTAGGGCTTACTGAGGTACAGACTGCTGGGTCCAACCCTAGAGTTCGTGATTGTGTTGAGTCAGGTGAGAAGTGAGATTTTGTTGTATCCAGCAATTCCCGAAGAGATTTTGCTATTGCTGTCCTGTCTCTGGGATCACATCTAGAATCAGTGTTCTTGGAGAAGAAAGAAAGAAAGGGATCTTAACTTACTTAGCCCTGTTACTTTCTCATTAGTTAAGTGCTCAAAGAAGGAGGCGTGAAATGCTGTGTATGATTTGGGGGTCAGTGATTTGGCATGTTGGCCTAGCTAATCGGCTTCCTCAGGGAACCAGAAAAGCTATACTCAGTTTCTTCATGAATATTTTCACAGAGACCTTCTGGGCTTCATTTCTTGATTGATGTACCTTGCATGGAAAAGATAATGTTTTATTGAAAACTTCATTAGATGGTTGCAGGAATACTTAATTTTATAGACTGATGTGTATTATAAAAGAAACAATATTGAACTAGAAGTCGAAGAAGGCTTGGGTCTACTATCTCACCAGTTATTTTCCTTCTCTGTGCTCAGCTCAAGATTCATGTTTAAAAACGAATGTACTACTACCTCCTCTGTTTATGTCAGAAGGCTCTGATGAAGTTGGAGAGTAGAGGAAAAGCCAGAGCTCAAAAGCATTAGCTGTAGAAATACCGTCAATATCTTTTAAGTTCAGTTGGGGATTGATGAGTATAATTGTAATTTTATTTTGTAGAGGGCCTGAAGAAAGTAGAAATTTGGGGAATGGGGTCCGCAGGAGACAGGTAACAGGGAAAACAAGAGGAGTGTCTTTCTTGTGAATACAGAATAAATTTTCTTTAAAAAAACCAAAACGCCAAAGTATTATGTTTAAGATAAAGAGTGAAAGTATCATAAGAAATGGCGTGGTGGAACACGTTTGACTTCCTGTGGCTTCACGAGGTGGGAAAGGATCCAACCCCAGGATGAGGTCAGACATGCCGTAACCCTCCATCCCCCTTCCTCCTTTTCTGGCACCAACCGCCCCTCCCACCACACTCTTCTCGCCTGGGATCAATATTCCATTGTAATGACCACACAGTGCGCATAGACGATATGATTATGGGGCTCATTGGGGATGCTAACAGGTTATAAGTCAAGATCAGCCTACTGTTTATTTTTCAGAGATCTCCAGTGGCTGTTCATGCATTCTCCGTAGGTTTTCTAGTTGTATTGAGTGCATGAGAGAATGTTGCAAATGTTTATTCCCTCTTGCCCTTACCCTTTAAAAGCTAGTTTAACCAGAATTCTGAGAACAGGTTTCTGTTTTGCATTCCAATTTGTCCTAGTTTCATAAAACTTCAATGTGTTTGCTCATTAACACCATCAACACAGACTTTGGCCTAAAGTCTGGTACCAACCAGGCTATGCAGGTTCTTTTAAGCAATATCTTCCCTCCTTCCTTTATGGCTAATGAAGAGGTTGAACCCGTCATTTCTCTTATTACGGCCTCTAAAACCAGGCCAAACAAACAACAAACTCAGTGCCAGCAAGTCAACGCCAATTGATAACAACCTTATAGAACAGGGTAGAACTGTCCCAGTAAATTTCCAACACTCTTTATGGGAGCAGCTGGTGGTTTCGAACTGCTCACCTTGTGGTTAACAGCCCAATATGTAACCATTATGCCACCAGCGCGCCTCTAAGATCAGGCTGCTTTCTTGAAATTCAGGTTAAGTGTTACAAAGAGCAAAAGACCTACAGTCATGTCAGATTCATTGTCATTGGTGGCTTATACTTGCCTCTTTTTGAAAGTACAAATCAAAATACCTCTAAACTTGAAAGAAGACCCAAAACACTTGACTAGATTACCTCGGTGATTACTGAGGTGGTCAAGAGAGGCCATGCTAAGCAAATAATTTATAGAAAACTAGACACTGAAAAGGCACAGAAGACCATGGGATTGGCATGTGTAATAAATGATGCAAAAATATGAAGTGGTGTCATCTTCAGTCCAATGTTGCTATAAACTTTTGGAAGCAAAGTAAGATAGAAAACAACCAGTAATCTCAGAAACCAAAGGGCAGAGGAAAAACTGAGTGGTAAATTCATGGTTCTCAAAAGGTTATGTGTGCCACCCACCCAACAGGAACTCTGTTAGAAGAAATGAAAATAGCTAATGTGATCACTAAGGCTGTTTGAATCTAAGAGAAATAAAGTACATGACAGCTTTAGAATCTATCATATTTTCAAATAATAATGCCAGAGGTACAAAAATAACAGTAAAAACCCTCAACACAACAGACACTTAAAAGAGGAAAAAATTTTCCCATTGATTTGCTGCTATTGTCTGTCAGTGATGTGAGCAGTTATACGCATGGAATAGGATAGATGAGACCCTTGCAAATTGAGATGAAACCATTTTCTCTCTTCTGCGCGGTCTGGACATTGGAAAAAAAGAGGAAAAAATTAAGTAGAATTCTCGAAATGATCTGGAAAAATTAATTGCCCAAACTTTAAAATTCACAAAGCTTATAATCACTTAAAATACTGCAAAAATTACCAAGTTCACTGGAAAAAGCAAGTTTAAATCCTATGTACTACCAAAACTACAAAAGAAAACAGCACATACATACACATGTTGTCTTAATAGTGCAATCTTAAATCAAAAGACGCAAAATAGTTACAACGAATAAAAAGAAAGAAAGAAAATCACCCCCCGGCCTTCCACCTGAAGTCAGGGAATTATTGTTAGGCGCCCTGTGTCACTTTGACTCAGAGCAACCCTACCCACGACGACAACACTGCCGGGTTCCATGTCGTCCTCCTGAAGGGGCTGCGCGCTCAGCAAGAACATCGCTGCTCTCCAAAGGGTGTAGCCAAGGCCTTTCATGTGCCTTGATATTTAAACTGTCTCGGATAAAACCCCAAATCACTTGGAATCTGAAGAACCAGGATACTCTCAACTTGCACAGGAAAAAAATAATCGACAGATGACAATCCCAATATCACAGATGTTGGAATTTGCTGATTAAAAAAAAAACCCAAAACACCAGTAAAGTATGTAGTACATTTCGTCCCCAAGATGCTGTCACCAGGTTGAATAATCATTTTGAAGTGATTAGGAAAATAAAAAATCTCTAATTTGAGTTACACTTTTTAAATTGTAAAGCTTAGAAGGGAAAATGATATCTAATCCACCGTAATGGAGTCATTTCCTGGTTTAACACCAACTCTGGAAAGGGTTTTTGAAGCTGTAAATCTTTGCTGGAGCAGAAAGCAGTTAGCCGGTCTCATCTCATCGCTTACTGGAAATGCCACCAGAGGGTGCTAGCAAATCAGAACATCGGTCAGTTACCGTCCCACTCCTGGAATGGCTGTGACTTCGGTGAGTGTGCGGAGAAACTGGAAGTCACCCACTGCTGGGGGACATGGGAAACTGCACAGCCTCTGTGGGAAACAGCCTAGTAATTTCTCTTCAACAAGTCAAACATCAAATAACCCAGCTATCCCAGTCCTCAGTCTGTACTCCCCAAACTTGAAAGCAGAAGTGCAAACAAGCCTGTTAGAGTAGTCATTGCAGAATTCTTCCCAATAGTGGAAAAGCCCACCTAGCCAGAATGTGGCACATTCACACGAAGGGACACTGCTTGGCTAGAAAAGAAAGGAAGCCCGGAAACATGGTACAACATGGAAGAACCTTGAGAGCACTGTGTTGAATGAAATGTGTATGACCTCACATATGAACTGGGCCAAATGTACAGAGACCAGCACTTAGTGGTTAGCCAGTGGTGGCTAGGAGGGGAGCAAGACGGTCCGGGCCACTGTTTCGGGCACAATGAGTTCCTGTTTGGTGGCATAATTTGAGAAACATGATGAGCTTAGCAATGTCCCTGGGTGGTGCATGGAAAAATGGTGGAATTGGCAAAGATTTTGGAATATATACTATCTTACCCCACTTTAAAAAGAAAAGCCTCTGGGTCTGGCATTTGTTTTATCAACGTCCCAGAAAGAGAAGAGAGAGTGTACTAAGATGCAAATAGTCTTTGAAAAGTAATTGCTAAAAATACCCCTAATTAGGAGAAAAGCATAAGCCCATAAGTCAGGTAGCTCAGTAAACCCTCAAACAGGACAAACCTCAAGAAATCCAGATTTTGTCTTTATCATAATTCATCTCTGACAGCTATAAATTTAGCCAGTGGAGAAGGCATAGTCCAATAATTAAAAGCCAAACCCCTTACCACTGAACTGATTCTGACTGCTAACGACCCTACAGGTAGAGTAGAACTGCCCTTTCGAGATTTCAAGGGATGTCTTTAAGGGAGCAGACTACCCCATGTTCCCCTGTGAGGTGACTGGCAGCTTCAGTCAGCTGAACACCTAACCACCGACACAACTAGGGCTTCCTATGTCCCATAGCGTATCGATAATTCAAATAACTGGACTTTTCATCCAATTATAGGGAGACCCAAAAAAGGGGACAAAGCATTTTTTCAAGTACTGGGAGAAAAGAGCAGTCATCCAACTTGGAATTCTATATCCAGTTAAATATTCTTCAGGATTAAAGTGAAATAAAGAATTGTTTCCAACAGGCTTGTAAAAGAAGAGCCTAAGGAAGTTCTGCAGATTGAAGTTAAACGACACTAAAAAGAAGCATTGCCCATTAGGATGAAGGGAGAGCAACAGAACTGATAAATATAATAGACTATTGTTTTACTTTCTATTTACTTAAAATGTTTGGTTGAAAAAAATTCATGGATTTCACGGTATTTGTATATAATATATAAAACAGCTGTAACAAAAGGGATGTACATACGGATAAGGTTAGGTCTCTACTGTTCAATTGAACCAGTAAAATAGTGATTGCAGGGAAACTAAAACATGTATGTTTATTGAATCTGAAGGCTAATATAAAAATTATATAAAGAGATGATAAAAGTAGGCATCTTAAAATGGAATATTAATGTTCAAACCTGAAGCAAATAGTAATAGGACACAGAATTTCTGTTAACAGGGATCACACACACAAAGCAAATAATTGAAGTGATGTTACTAAATCTAACCACTAATTACTATATTTGGTAGTAGTCTAAATATACTTATTAAATGGCAGGTATTGTAAGAATGAATTAAAAAGTTGCAACAGCTATATGAGAGACTCAGTTCAAGTGTAATGATAAAGCTAAGTGTACCAGAGCATGTACATGGGTACAGATAAGACCTCACAACACAGGGAATCCAGGACACATAAACCCCTCAGGACCAATAATGAAAGTGATAATATTGCAGTGGACGTGGTTTAAGTGACCTAAGAATAAACTATTTTACAAAATCTGATCAAAAGTAAAGCGATACCAGGGGGGTAGGGGGAAGGTGGGTGGAGAAAGGGGAAACTGATCTCAATAATCTATGTATAACACCTCCAGCTGCCTCCAGGAGAATGAACGACAGAAAAGTGGGTGAAGGGAGAACCCCACTTTTTATAAATTATCAAGGATTCATGAAGGAAGGGGAGAGGGGAAATGGGCTGGATACCAAGGGCTCAAGTAGAAAGAAAATGTTTTGAAAAGGATGATGGTAACATATATTCAATGTGCTTGACAAAATGGATGGATTCTGGTAAGAGGCTTGAATCAAATGTTTTGGGTTTTTTTTTTTTAAAAGCTAAGTTAAAGTAAAAGGACCAGAAAAGAGAAATGAAAACACATAACAGAGACTACATTAGTATCACACAAAGTAGACTTCAGAGCAAAGGAAATAGCAGAGATGGAGACATTACATGATGATAAAAGGACTAATTCACCAAGAAGATATGATGATCCTAAATATGTGTCCACCTAAGAACAGAAGTAAAAATAGAACTGAAAGGAGAAAGAGATAAATCCATAATTACAGTTGGAGTTTTCAATGCTCCTCTCAGGAATAAACAGAACTGTAGGTAGAAAATGGGCAAGATTATAGGGCTAAACATAGACAACTGTATCCAGTTGGCTTTTAGGAAATTCTCCATGTAACAACAGGATGTACATTTTATTCATGAGCACATGGAGCAGTAGGTCATATCTTGGTTCATGAAACAACCCTTAACAAATGCAAAAGAGTTGTACCCACACAGATAATAGTTTTTAGGAGTAATGGGATTAAACAAGAATTCCATTACAGACCATAACAGCAACATCTAAAAAAATTTATGGGTTAGCAAAGAAACCTTGAAATTTTTCTTTATACTACACAAAAATGAAAATGTTAAAACCTGTGCAGTATAGCTAAAGCAGTTAGTGGAGGGAAATTGATGTCAGCATTATATGAGAAAAAAAGCAAGTTCTTAAATCACTAAGCTTTCACCTTAAGAAATCAGAAAAGGAGCAATACACACCCAAAAGAAGAAAAAAAGGGCTGTAAGAATGGTAAGAAAAGAAAAAGCTGCAAAATTAATATATTTCTAAAAAGAATCAATGAATGAATGAATGATAAATCTCGTAGTAGCAGGAATAAGAGATGAGCTATCACTACAGGTTCTGTGGATGTCAAAAATATAATTCAGGGAAGAACTCTATGGCAGACTCTGACAATTTAAAATTTAAACAACCAATTTCTTGAAAAGTATAAGCTTCCAAAACTAGCCAAAATAAAGTAGATAACTTCAGTTGGCATATAATTATTAAGTAAAATTAATTTGACGTTAAAGCCTTCCAATAAAGAAATCTCCAGGCACAAACTTTTAGCTCAATAACTCTTAACAAGCAGACCCAAAAGAATTAGCACCACTTCTGTATAAGCACTTCCAGAAAATAGAAGGTATAAAAATATTTCCAAATTAATTTATAAGCCCGTATACCAAAATTAGGGACATTACACATCAAGAAAAATACATACCAGTATCTCTTTTGTATCATGATTAGATACAAAAATTCTCAGCAAAATATTAGCAAGTTACAGTAGGAATATGTTGAAAATAATAATCCACCGTGACTAAATGGGTTAGCTTTGGAACTGCAATTGTGGTGTTAGATATTTGAAAATAAGTCAATATAATCCTCTATTTTAGCATTCTACAAGAGAAAAGCCACATGATGATATCAATTGATATAGAAAAAGTATTTCCCAAAATTCAGCATTCATTAATGATTTTTAAAAACGTTTTTTTGCTTGCTTATTTGTTTTTTAGCCTTAGCACTCTAGGAATAGAAGGAACTTCCTCAGTGTGATGAAGGGCAGGTATAAAAAACTCCCCGCTAATATATATATATAATGTTCTTACTGACAATAGACTTTATTTCAGAGATTATGAAGAGCACTAGAATGGCTGCTTCCACTACTAGTCACTGTGTTCATAATAATAATCTATAAGTCTTAGCCAGTACAATAAAGCAAAAAAAAAAAAAAAGAAGAAGAAGGAAAGGCTATACCTTTTTGGAGAATGGAGAAGATAAAAAGCTGCCCCTTATTTGCAAATTATGGAGTCACCGATAGTGTTAAAAGTGAACAAACTTTGCTGCTAATTGAGAAATTGGAGGTTTGAGTTCACCCAGGATTCCTTGGGAGACAACCTGGCGATCTGCTTCTGGAGAGGCCAAGCATGGAAAACAGCCCTGACACACCTGGGGCCACTGTCAATCAAGATCAACGGTGGCAGCTAATGGTTTGCTGTCATTTATAGATAGCATGATTAAATACATTCCTCTACCCCCTCAAAAATATACCAACTTCTATTGAGGCTGTACATTAAAAAAAATATTTTATTAGGGGCTCATACAACTCTTATCACAATCCATACATATACATACATCAATTGTGTAAAGCACATCTGTACATTCTTTGCCCTAATCATTTTCTTTTTACATTTTATTAGGGATTCATACAACTCTTATCACAATCCACACATATACATACATCAATTGTGTAAAGCACATCCATACATTCTTTGCCCTAATCATTTTCAAAGCATTTGCTCTCCACTTAAGCCCTTTGCATCAGGTCCTCTTTTTTTCCCCTCCCTTCCCACTCCCCCCTCCCTCATGAGCCCTTGATAATTTATAGATTGTTATTTTGTCATATCTTTCCCTATCCGGAGTCTCCCTTCCCCCCCTTCTCTGCCATCCCTCTCCCAGGGAGGAGGTCACATGTGGATCCTTGTAATCAGTTCCCCCTTTCCGACCCACTCACCCTCCACTCTCCCAGCATCGCCCCTCACACCCCTGGTCCTGAAGGTATCGTCCACCCTGGATTTGCCTCCAGCTCCCATATGCACCAGTGTACAATCTCTGCCCTATCCAGTCCTGCAAGGTAGAATTCGGATCATGGTAGTTGGGGGGAGGAAGCATCCAGGATCTGGGGGAAAGCTGTGTTCTTCATCGGTACTACATCGCACCCTGACTGACCCATTTCCTCTCCTAAACCCCTCTATGAGGGGATCTCCAGTGGCCAACAAATGGGCTTTGGGCCTCCACTCTGCACTTTCCCCTTCATTCACTATGGTATATATATATATGTGTATATATTCTTTTTTTTGCATGATGCCTTATACCTGGTCCCTTTGGCACCTCGTGATTGCACAGGCTGGTGTGCTTCTTCCATGTGGGCTTTATTGCTTCTGAACTAGATGGCCACTTGTTCACCTTCAAGCCTTTAAGACCCCAGACACTATCTCTTTTGATAGCCGGGCACCATCAGCTTTCTTCGCCACATTTGCTTATGCACCCATTTGTCTTCAGCGATCGTATCATGGAGGTGTGCAGCCAATGATATGATTTTTTGTTCTTTGGTGCCTGATAACTGATCCCTTCGGAACCACGCGATCACACAGGCTGGTGTGTTCTTCCATGTGGGCTTTGTTGCTTCTGAGCTAGATGGCCGCTTGTTTATGTTCAAGAGGCTGTACATTTTTACAGAAGCAGGCTGCCTCATCTTTCTATTGAAGACCAGTTAGTGGGTTTGAACCACCGACCTTTCAGTTAAGAGTTCACAGCTTACCCATTATTGCACCACCAAGGCTCCTTAAATAGTGTATCCATATAGAAAATGGCAGTTTTTTAAAGAGTTAAGAATGTAAGGTCAATACTTAGTCATATTTCTAAGTGCCATTAAAGTATAATTGGAAGCTGAAATTTTAATAATGTCATTTGCAATAGCCCCTCTGAAATGGAAATGTGGTTAGGTGCTGTTAAGTTGGTTCTTTGTCTTGGCGATCCTGTGTATGACAGTACAAAATGCTCCTTGCCTGTACACCATCCTTGCAATCCTTTCTGTTGGAGCCCCTTTTTGCAGTCACTAAACCTATCTCCCGAAGCCCTTTTTCTGATCTTCTACACTACCCAATGTGATATTCTTCTTCAAGGACACGTGCCCTTAGGATAGCTCGTCCAGAGTAAGTAAGATGTATGACGTCCCACCGCCTTTACTGTCCTTCTTCAAGACAGATTTCTTCTTCTTCTGATACTGCATGATATCTCCAACACTCATCACCGACACCACAATTGAAAATGCATCCTTTCTTTTTCAGTCTTCTCACTTGGCCAGCTTCCAACTGTATGGCACATACCTTGGCATGAGTTAAAATGAAATACTTGGACAGGTTTTTTAATTCAAAGATCATTTTATTGGGGGCTCTTACAACTCTTACTACAATCCATACATCAATTTTATCCAGTATATTTTTACATATGTTGCCATCATTTGTTTCTAGACATTTACTTTCTGTTGAGCCCGTGGTATCAGCTCCTCTTCCCTTCCCCACCATCCTCATAACCCCTTGATAGATTATAAATTATTTTCATATCATACCAACTGCTGTCTCCCTTGCCCCATGGTTTCTGTTATTTCCCCCTGGAGGGGGGTGTGTGGTTATGTGTGTCGATTATTGCAATCCGTTTCCCCTTCCTCCCCTCTCCCCGCCTTCCTCCTACCCTTCTGGTATCAGTGTTCCCATTCCATTTCCTGGATTCCGTGTGTCGTGAGATTTTATCTTATCTATACCTGTGTGCATGCTCTGGTCTAGTCCAAAATGGGAGGTCACACTGGGGTCGTGATAGTGGGGGGTGAGTTAGCCTCAAGGAACCCCAGGAATATTATGTGTTTCATCGGTGCCCTGGTTGACTCCTCCCTTTCCTGTGACTCTATGGGCGTATGTTCCACTGTCTACAGATGGGCTTTGGGTCTCTGCTCCAACCCGCTCGTTCTCAAGCTTAGTTTTTTTTTCAACAGATGATATTGAATGACACTCATGTGTTAAAAAAATGAACCTTAACCTAAATTTCAGGTCTTTTAAAATGTTAAATGATAAACGTAGGGGAAGAAAAAAAATGGAGAAAAACTTTGTGATTTGGGATTTAGCAATGAGTTCTTTGACATGACCCGCAAAGCATGAGTTATAAAAGAAAAATGGTGAGTAAAATTGACTTTAAAAAAATTTGAAACAAAAATAAAAATTACCTTATGCTCTGTGAATGATATGGCTGAGAGAACTGAAGAACAAGCCGGTACATGATATTTGCAAAGTAGCACTTACCTGACAGAATATGTAAAGAACTCTAGAACTCAACATGAAGAAAACCTAACTGGAAAATGAGCAACAGATTTAAAGACACTTGACCAATTAGGGTATATTTTTGGCAAGTAAGCACATGAAAAATTAAATTTACCATCATCGTTCATGGACCTGGCAGTGAAAACCCCACTCCTTACCTCTCAGTCCCCTCAGACATTGATGACAGTGAACAAAGGTACCGCCACCTGGAAAACTAGTTTGGTAGTTTCCTGTAAAGCCTGGCAATTTCCATGTGACCTAGCAATCTTTCTCTGAGGTATTTACTATAGGAAATAATAAAGTTTAATTTCCCACAGAACATGCAAATGTTCTCTTAAAGCAGTTTTATACTTAATTGCCCATAATTAGAAGTGGCCTACAACAAAACAAATAAGCAAACTGTTGTCCTTCCTTTCAATGAAATAGCACTATCAATCAAATGAGTGAACTGTTACAACATGACCGAACCTCAGGTGCATTCTGTGGAGTGAAGGGAGCTGGCAAGTCTCAGACGGTTACATAGCATATGGTTTCATTATATGCCAATCTCTAAAGGACAACGACGAGCCTGGTGGCACATTCATTACACACTTGGCTGTGAACGAAATGGTCGATTGTTCAAACCCACTAGTCTATCCATGTGAAAAAGATGTGACAGTTTGCTTTCCTTGAGATCGCAGCCCCGGGTGCACAGCAGCTCTGTAGAGTTTGTCACTGAGATGGATTCGACTCGATGGCAATGGGGTTTATTTTGATTTTCTCTGAAAGAAAAGACTATGGCGATGGAGAAATCCAGTGGTTTTTAGGCCTTTGAGGTGGTGGATCAGGGATTTGACTATAAATAACACAAGAGGGTTTCTTGGGAGTAATGGAACTGCTCTGTATCCTGACTACTGATGATATAATCCATAGATGTATTTAAATTTCTCGGTTTCTATCCTTGAAATAAATCAGTGTTACTGCTCGATAATTGTATAAATTCTGAATTAACCTTCAGATATTGAGCGAATCTTGAGAACTCCCCATTAGTTTGACATTAGGAATCCAAAGGAGTTGAAGGCCCAAATGATGGGCAACTGAAATCCTACTTCCACAGAAGGCTTGATGGCTAACTGCTCTTACTGAAGCAAGCGTGCTTGTCTCCATCCACTGTGTGCGCCTTCCCTGCATCAGTGCCCAGAACTTCCAGTTAGAAGTGATTTCTTTTTCTCTGTTGTGCGGGTCAGGCTGCAGGCTTTTTAAGAAACTTTGTTGTAAATTCAGAGCCAAATAAAACTATGGTTTCCATTTCTGTTGAGCGTTTTGTAAGAATTTCTAGAACACTGTATATGAAAATATAGGAAACCAAAGTGTAGTTTGTGAGGTAGGAGACAATACTTTATTTTATAGGAAAAGGGAACACTAGAGAGTAACCAGTTTCTAAAAGCCTTTCATTTTTGTGACTATCCTGCCGCCACCATTTCCTTGCAGAGGAGGACTTAGAAACCCAGCTTGCTGTCTGATAGGTGCTGCGAGGTGGATTAACTAAAGCCCATCTGTCACCTAGGAGCCCTGTTGGCCTAGTGGTTACACGGTGGGTTACAGGACGGGCTGCTAGCCACAAGGCCTTCAGTTTGAAGCCACCAGTCGCCCCTCGGGAGAAAGACTGGACTTTCTACTCCCATAAAGAGTTAGTCTTGGAAACTCACAGAGGCATTTCTACCCTGCCCTTTAAGTTCTCTCTGAGTTGGCCTTAACTCAGTGGCAATGAGTTCTTGGTTTATTCTATCACTTATAAAGTTCTGGATTGTGACAACCTCAGACTCTTAAGCTGTAAGATTGTTTAAAAGGTTAACACAAGCAAAAAGACATTCTGTAATCTCTGAAATACTCTTCTAACATTTTATAAGTAAAACCTAATTTACTGCCTTCAAGTTAATTCTGACTCAAAGAGCAGAGTAGAATGACCAAGGCTGTTAGTCTTTTACAGGAGCAGAAAGCCTCATCTTTCTCTCACAGAGCAGTTGATGGGGTTGAACTACCAACCTTGTGGTTAGCAGCCACCAGGGCTTCATGTATAAGTAAATTCAGTTTAAAAGGAGAATGTTTGCTCTGTAACTTGTAGAGCAAATGGAAAAGTGATTATTAGTTCACTTTCTTCAGTTAGCTTCTTTTTGCTTTACTGCAAATTCTATTATTTATGCTATGGCTTATCCTTGATCTTAAAGTATGATTAGTTTGTATCTCCTTGAATGATTTCACCATGACCTGTTTCCTTTTTTCATTGTGCTTATGCTAAACATGTGGTTAGTGTTTCTTTTTAAGAGAATATTCTTACATTAAGTCTCTATAACCTAACAGGTTTCTCGTGGTTTAACTTCTTTAAAGTATGATCTTATTTGAATATTAGACTATCCAAGCACCTTGTGTTGATAAAAATCAAGCATTCTTTTCTTCTAGAAAATCTTAGAAGCATTTTTTTTGAAGACCGCCACTTGACAACCTGTCAAGCCTTGATGAAATGATACTTCTGTCATGAATTTGTTTTCTAGCTTTCCTGTTCTATCCATATGCCTTTTAATAAGTCATAAAGACTACTCCTGGGCATTTTTGCCCAAGAACTTGGTTATTAGCTAAAAGAATATAGTTCTAGGGCATTCTGTATTAAGTATGACCAAAGTTGTGTACCAAAATCACTACAGCTTGCTATGAAGATAAACACAGAGTATGCTTTTTTAATTTGAAAATGACTGAGAGGAATTCCTGAAACCAGAATGAAGGCTGAACCATGGTAGTGGGACAGGAGGAAAGTGTAAGGAAATAGAGGAAAGGAGTAGGAGACAAAGGGCATACAGAGAAGCCTAAATACAGACATGTACATATGTAAATATATTTATGATTATGGGGGAAATAGACCTATGTGCATATATTTATAGGTTCAGTAGTAGGGTAGCAGGTGGACATTGGGCGTCCTCATGCACACTTCCTCAGTACAATAGCACCTTGCTCAGCTAAACTGCAATTCCATGATACCCACCTTCCCGACACGATTGCTGAAGACAAACATGTGCATAAGCAAATGTGGTGAAGAAAGCTGATGGTGCCCGGCTATCAAAAGTATAGCGTCTGGGGTCTTAAAGGCTTGAAGGCAAACAAGCGGCCATCTAGCTCGGAAGCAACAAAGCCCACAGAGAAGAAGCACACAGCCTAAGTGAATACAAGGTGTTGAACAGATCAGGTAGCAGACACCAAGGAACAAAAATCATCATTGTATGATCACCTTCCTCACATAAATGCTCAAGATGAATGTGTGCATAAGCAAGTGTGGTGAAGAAGGCTGATGGTGCCCGGCTATTGAGAGATACAGCGTCTGGGGACTTAAAGGCTTGAAAGTAAACAAGCGGCCATCTAGCCTAGAAGCAACAAAGCCCACACGGAAGCATCACACTAACATGTGTGATCGTGAAGGGCAGAGGGGACCAGGTCTCAAACAGCAAAGGCGGCGGTGGTGGGGGGGGAATCATATCACCGTGAATGAGGGGGAGTGCGTGATGGGGACCCAATGCCCATCGGTAGACGGTTGGACATCCCTTGCAGAGGGGTAGTAGAGAGGAGATGAGTCACTCAAGGTTCAGTGTAGCAACAATGAAACTCAAAATCTGCCTCTAGTTCTTAAATGCTTCCTCCCTTCCCAATTATCATGATCCCATTTCTACCTTATGGACCTGGTTATACCAGAGGATGCACAGCGGTGCAGTAGGGATCTGGAAACACAGGGAATCTAGGACGGATGAACCCCTCAACACCAGCGGTGAGAGTGGCGACACCAGGAGGGAAGGGGATGTAGAAAGGGAGAACCGATCTTGGAGATCTATGTGTAACCTCTTCTCTGGGAGATGGGCAATGGGAAGGTGGGTGAGGGGAGACGCCGGGCAGTGTAAGATAAGATAAAATAATTATTTATAAACTATTAAGAGGGAAGGGGGGAGAGGGTAGTGAGCGGGAGGGGAAAAAAAGGAAAACGAGCTGATTCCAGGAACCCAAGTGGAAGGCTAATTTTGAGAATGACGAGGGCAATGAATGTATAAGGGTGCTTTACTCA
The DNA here is from genome assembly GCF_050624435.1 of Tenrec ecaudatus. NCBI lineage: Eukaryota > Metazoa > Chordata > Mammalia > Afrosoricida > Tenrecidae > Tenrec > Tenrec ecaudatus. The sequence goes on along the minus strand of NC_134544.1, from coordinate 50,416,218 downwards.
ATTGATGTATGTATGGATTGTGATGAGTTGTATGAGCCCCAATAAAAAGATTTATTAAATTTAAAAAAAGAAAGAAAATGACAAAGTGTGACATGATGAAAAAAATTAAAGGACACCTGACTCTGGATTCATTTGTACCATAAACTATTGGAATGCCTTTTATGGTGATTTCTTAATTGCTTTGCACCTCACTATCTCCAGAAAAAGGGGCTATATTCAGGTTTTTCATGTTATTATATAATTTATATATATTTCAATGTGATTATGAGAGGTAAAATTGATATGTCAATTGATTTGATATACAAACATTTTTCTCTTAAGATATTTTTTTTTTCATCTGAAAAGGTTGACTGTGATTTTGTTATCTCTTCAGCCTCTTGTTCGACTTACTCTTCAGGCATTTCTGACCTGTGTTCAACCTGGGGAGAGATAAGCTGTAGATATCTTTTACTCCCTTTTCCACCCTGTACTTCCTCCTTCCTTGAATTCTGCTTACACCCTTAAGATACTGGGGCCTAGCAGGGTGGTTGGTGGAGGGAAGTCCAGCAATGTGCTGTTGGCTGATAGAGGAATCTAGTACATGTTCTACACTGTAACTTTGTTTGTGAAAGAATCCAGAAGGAGCCTTAGTGATCAATTTAATTCTCCCTCTGAACATGGCTGTGTGTAAACATTGATATATTTTTTCTCCCTTTTTCCGTCCCTCTTCCAGTTACAGCAGTTGGAGCTCGCACAGATACAGCACAGAGATGCCAACCTCACAGCTCTCGCAGCTATTGGACCAAGGAAAAAGAGACCATTTGAAGCTGGAAATGAGGTATTTAATTGTTTATTATTTCATTTTTCATGTCAAGAATGCAAGCCAAATATGAAGCAAATACACGGAAATAGTTTAGGCTGTCTTGCACAATCTTGCTTCATAAAACTCTTACCAAATTTTTGTTTGGCTTTAAGAAGTACGTTACCTTGAGCCTAATCGTAACTTTTTCCTGTATTCCACACTCCATCCTGTCCTGTTTTCTTCTATCATAATTGATTTCCCATCATCTCAGTTTTTAAAAAAATTTCTGTGCATTTTTCCTATCAAATCCAACTTATCTGTTAATACTGATTCATTTGTCCTATTTTGTCCATGAGTTCTGATGACAAGAGTAAGCCAGAAAGTACGCAAGAAAATTATAGGCACCTTTATTAAACAAAACTATCCATATGTGAAGCTGTTTTTTCTCAACATCTCCTCCTTGTACGTCTTTCACATTTCTGAGGGGAGTGTGCCTATCTCTCTATCCCTTCTCAGAGAATTTTCTGCTCCTTGATTTTTATCCTCAGGGAACACAAATCAATGCTCTTTTGAGCCTGAGGAACAAAGAAGCCTGAGGGGGCACAATAAGGGCTACAGTGTGAAGGGGTAGGTTACGAACGAAAGACCCATAGGGCCGCCCTGGATAGCCTCAAAGAATGAGCAGGTGCATTGTGATGAAAAAGTTTCTGAGCTCAGCTTTCCTGACTTTCTTCCCACATTGCAGTCTTCAGTTTTCTTAACTTCGTAATAAGCCCGGTGATCGTCTTTGAGAAGTCCGAACGTACTAGCCGTTCCCTGGGGAGCAAGGAGGATAAATGCTCCCGTAAAGATTTGCCATCCCCGAAGCCCTCAGGAGCAGCTCTGCGCTGTCCTGTACAGTCGCTAAGCATTGCTTCATTTCAGTTTGCTAGCCCAGAGAGATAGACTGTAATTCCAGAGGGGAGTAAGAGTGGAAACTGTTACTTTGAAAATGATTTCTTTAGTAAAAATTCAGTTTTCCTCTCTTAAAGCAGCGAGCATTCAGTGTCAAAGATTAAGTAGCATGATGGTTTTTAAAAAGGAAAGTACAATTTTTAAAATCAACCTTAGTAACTAACATCCAGCGATTTCCATTTTTGTTGTTAGATTGGAGAAATTATTTTTAGGTCCTTGTCCTTTATTTTTTTCTGTTATAATAAACCAAAACTGTTGCTATCCTTATAAACAACTGATAATGTTCAGTGTACATATTAATTGGCCTCATGTAGATTTACCCTTGAATTTTCTCAGCATTCTCAGTATGTGAGAGTAAATAGTACTAACTACTGTCACCTGTGGCCCTGGCAAAGCACAGTAGATACCACCGACTATTGTTTGGTTGTAAGAAGAATCTGAGTCTATACGGATAAATATACATAAAACCAAGCTTAGCTTGTAAAAACGGTCAACCTTGAACTTTATGCTCTTTGAGTAATTGTCTATATGGGACCAAATTAGTAACAGCAACTTGAAAGATTTGGCGGATTCATATTAATGACTCAGAACAGAAGGATATGACTGCATAGACTCAAAGATTGTCATCAATGTCATTTTTAATGAAAACTCTGTGACTTACGATACCACATCAGCTACACGGTGATTACCGTATTGGCAGGCCTAGTACATTTTTTATAAATTGTTCATTTGCCAACTGAAATGAAGAAATGATCATGTCGATGAAAGTGAGGGGGCTTCAGAATATGTGTGGACACATTCCATTCTTTTTTTAAAGAGAAGAAAACATTTATTTAGCCAGCGAGACAACAAGGCTGTTTAGTGACTGCTCATGTTATCCCCAATCCTAAGTGATACTTTTACTAATTTCTCCTAACAGTATTGATCCTGTATTATGCGAAAGTCAACTATGAGTCTCCTTCCTCCCCCAATAGTTGTTTAATATAAAATGCTCACAAATACTTCCATAGTTAGTCACTCTCCGCCCACCCTTATTTTTTACTTACTCCCCATTCCCACTAGGTGCCCCCACCTGGTAAGTTATTACATCAGTTATTGTCTCTATGCATCTTTGATTTCTGTGCTTCATAAACTGGGAAACCCAGCAAACAATAAAAACAAACAGGGAGGTAAAAACAAAAAGGAAGAAAGAAATACTAAAATAAACCAGAGAGAAAATTTCTGTCTTGAAACAAGCGAGAAATATTTAAATGTAGAGCAAATTCAGGATGTGTCAAGATGATCAACTGACCAGGTATCATATTAATATTATAGTTCCAGCCACTGTAATCAAGTTTAGAGCCTTCTCTGCTTGATAGTAAGCGTGTCCGTGGCTCTTGATTGTAGTAGCTAGAGGGGATCTGCCAGAGGCCTTGATCCTGATAGGTGCCCTGCAGAGGGATTTTGGCCTCCATTGGCCTCCACAGCCTTTTATGTATTGGAGGTTTACAATTTAAACTCTGATGTCTTTCCTGTTATCATATTTGAATTCTGTTATTTGTCATCTTTGGATCAATCACGCAGCGTGGTGTGTTTCTTTCATGTGGACTTGGTTGACACCTCACGTAGTTGATTGACTACAGCCTTTAAAACCCCAGACACTATTCCAATTGATAGCCTGGCACCATCTGCTTTCTTCACCACACTTACTGTAGCACCAGTGATCACGATAGTGCTCCAGTGATCACTTCATGAAGGCAAGTATCAAGTAGGACCATGACATAAGAACTAACTCTTCTTGGATTGGGGCTAGAATGAAGTGGGAGCCCAGAATCCATCTGCTTGTCCTTGGGTTATGTACCCTCTGGTATACTTTGGTGGTCTTATTATCATTTTATGATTAAAAAAATAAAAAACAAACATTATCAATCATTCCCCCTGGGGTATAACGCGATTCCACTGATAGCATCAATATTTTATCCAAGGGCATAAAATAGGTTGGGAAAAGGAGGCTGTGCAAGTATCGTCCAGCTGTTAACTGCAATCCATGAGTTGCTTGGTATCAATTGAGCTCTGTTTACATTGACTCTGGGGATTGGTGTTAGGGAAAATTTTCCTGTAACAGTTTTTACAAGGACAGATTCTTGCCCATCAGATTAATACGTATCATATTAGTGCAAGGAGGACATAAATAAAATAGTATGTATATGGGGACACATTTCCATTTTTGAAATTCCTTGAATATATCTAGAATCAGATTAAAGTCTTAGCTTTTTAATTCTGATTCTTGAACATAAAAGTAAACAATGCTTTTTGAAACTCCTTAGCAGTGCATTTAGAAAATTAAAATTTATAAAAATAATTATTGTTTTTGAGGCCAGTATATCCCTCTTCCATTTTATTTATTATACTTCAGAGAGGAATGTCAAGTATTGGTAACAGTTTTTCTGTCTCTCTTCACAACTAAGAAATACATTCATAAAATACAATTCCTCAGCCTTAAAAATAGACATTTATTTTTAGATCTTCTGATAATCACTTTGAAACACTCAATCTATAAATATTAATAAGAAAACAGGTACCAGAAGCTTTTAGTGACCTTTAATTGCTAATGACAAGATATGTCTGATTGTTGTTAAGCTTCATCAAGGCCAAAGCAGGAATCCAAATAGTCCAAGCCAGGGGTCCTCAAACTGTGGCCCGCGGGCCACATGTAACCTGTCTTAGATATTTATCCAGGCCACCAGGTGTTTTTGCCCCATTTTGTTTTTTAACTTCAAAATAAAATATGTGCAGTGTGCATAAGAATTTGTTACTAGTTTTTGTTTTTTTAAAGTATAGTCCGGCCCTCCAACGGGTCTGAGGGACAGTGAACTGGCCCCCTGTTTAAAAAGTTTGAGGACCCTTGGTCCAAGCTATAGAGATCTTTAGCATTGGCTAGTTAATTGTGGTAGCTCAAATGAAATAGACGGTTAAGCTATTAAAATGTTCTTGCTCTGTATAAATAGAAGAACTCTAAGTCTGTTGACCAAGAATATGACTGAGACCACCATAGCCAGGTCCACAGACCCAAAGATCTTTGAAGGAAGGAAGGGTAAGTAAGATCTCTTTAAGGAAGAACGACTGTGGTATACAGTCAGTATTTGTACTGTGAAACTCCTAGCCTCCTCCAAACAACCTGTAGCCATTTATCAGGGTGAGTGTGCATTGGGGAAGAGGACTAATTTGGGGGAATTGTTGAACACAGGCTTTGAATTCCAGAAGATCCAAAACATCACTGCAGTCCATCAGTTGGTAGAGTTTTAGCTAGGTCACTGGGGGCCCTGAACTTAATCTATGGCTATTTCTACATTTCTGAAATGTATAATAGAGTAGACCTGCTCAACAACTGGCAACATTCCCACATGGATTCTCTGATCCAAAAAAGAAGGAAAGTTGAGTAGAAACCACTACAATAGCCTCTTAACTGTTTAGTGAACCATTTCCTGGAGGGATTGCAGAAGCCATAATCAAGGACTTGAAAGATTTAGTTAGGAGTGTTGCCTACCACACACCTGTTTGGCTCACCTATCCAGCCTGCAGAGGAGACAGATGGGTTTTGGAGTTTGATAATCTTGTCTTAGATGCCGTCAAGTTGGTTCCAGCCTATAGCGACCTAATGCGCAGCAGCACGGAACACTGCCAGGGCTTGCATCATCCTCACAGTTGTTTCTGTACTTGCGCCCATTGTTACAGTCTCTGGGTCAGTCCATTCTATTAAGGGCCTTCCTCTTTTTCATTGCCCCTCTACTCTACCATGCATGGTGCCCTTTTCCAGGGACTGGTCTCTCAAGACCACATGTCCCGATTACATGAGACAAAGTCTCACCTCCTTACCTGTAAGGAGCACTGGAGTACTTCTTCCAAGACAGATGTTTGTCCTTTTGTCAGTCCATGGTGCTTGTAATGTTTTTCATCAGCACCACCTTCAAAGACATCAATTCTTCTCTGGTCTTCCTTATTCACAGCCCAACTTCCACATGCAATAAATTGAGAATAGATTATCATGGTTAGTGGAATGGTGACTTTGATCGCGTTGTTCCTGCTGTGGTTTTGTTGCTGGAGCAAGTCATTGCAACCTTTGGCATTTCGTGTGCAGCTACTGATCTAGCATGTTAGGGTGTATGTGGGTTACCCCCACTCCCTGCTGCGACCCCTCCCATCTGTTAGTAAAGTCCATTTAGAATCCTTTTATTTTTGGTTGAGTCGGCAGTATAGCTTCACTGAAACCCACCTCAACAGCACCACCTTTTTTCTTCAGGACACTATATTGATCCATGAAATTGATGTCTTGCTGATTGGATTTGGTAAGAAGTTGCAACTCCATGGTTGCTACTTTTGGTGAGGTTATCTGTATGCCAGAGATTTTGTTACTAATAATTCTGAGAAATGTAGGCCTTGCCATCTTAGCGAACTTTTCAGCAATTTAGTAGTGGCTTGGAACATGTTGAGTTTTCCTGTCCAGGATAAAAGCTTGGTGTATGTGGCCTCTCTCAGTACAAAAGAGAGACCAACCTTTGGATTTTAAAGGTAACATGTACCTCATTGGATTAGAAATGAAGATTGCGCCCCTTTCAGGGGCCCTTGGCTGTGCTCTCTGTTGCCCTCATGGGGAAGGAGTTTTATGCCCATCCCTTTCTCCAAGCTACTGTCTGCAGTCTGTTTTCTTTCACTTAGAATTTTATTTCACTCTCAACTCTTCCCAGCTCACTGGTGATTTCTTTAAGCTTCCTGCCTCTTTCTCTATAATGAATGCGTTCATTGTAAAAACCATAGTCAAGGAAAAGCATTGGAGTGCTAACCATAAAAGCGTTGTGCTGCTTGCTAACCCACTGCTGGGGAAAGAAGAGGCTATCTCCCGTAAACACTCACAGCCTTAGAACGCCCACGGGCAGCATTATTCTCTCCTAATGCGTCGCTGTGAGTAGAAATCTACTCAACAGCCAAGGGTCCACCTGGACACTCACGGACCATCTTACCTGTTAAATGCTACTCTGCACCTTACATGGACTTGCTTTAATTTCGCCCATCTCCATAGACCAAGGAGCCTGGTGGTGCCATGGTTAAATGCTCAGCTGCTAACCTAAAGGTCAGCACTTCCTCAGGAGAAAGAACTCCAGTCTGGTGTGGTAAGAGCTGAAAAACCAAACTCGCTGCCATTGAATCAGTCCTGACTCACAGCAACATCCTGCGGGTTTCCGAGAGTCGTTGTTGAAGACAGTAGAAAGCCCGGTCTTTCCCTGAGGAGCTGCTGTGGATCACAGCCCAATGCATAACCACTTCAGCACCAGGGCTCCTTGGCAAAGCCTAAAGCCTAGGAAAAACTATGGGACCCTTTCCTTTGTCCTTCTTGGAGGCTGTGAGTCAGAATCCACTCATAGCACACAGCAGCATACATAACATTGTTACTCTTTGTTACCAAGTTATCTGAGCCTATTTGAAATTTTATATTAGTTAGCAATTCCTGTCTACCAAAATCAGATGTTTTGCATTCCTCCCAGCAGTGTATCACTGTTTATTAGCATCTCATCAATACTGGACATTATTTTTTTAACATCTTATGCCTTCTGTTTTCTCTTGGTCTTTTGAATTGTTCCTCTATTTTCCATCCACATTAGGAGTCAGTGTACTTGTTGAGATGGTTCTTACATTCATTTACTCACCCATCTGTGCTACACATAATGGCAAAAAATAGAGCTAGCTTTTAGCCTGCTTATAATTTGTAGTCCAATAGAGTATTCTTTGCCGCTACAGTGCTGGGTTTATACTGATCTGGCCTATTTTGCTTTATAACTAAGCATGTGTTCGCACAGCACATGGTGCCGATGAAGGATGTACCCGAGGCATGCGATACATGAAGAAGATGAGGACCTTTCAAGCATAGTGGACCTTAACAGATGCCTGTAGATCTCTGTGGCTCCCTGGAAATTAGCCTGCCAAATAAAATACTGAATTATCTTTGGTGAGCTGTCTATAACAACTTTGAAGGTGCTTATGGTTTATCCCTTCAGTGTTTTTATTTTTACATTCCATTTCCCTATTTGAAATTTTTATCACTATTTCCTCCAGGGAAGAATTGAGTGTTATATGTAATATTGAAATCATATGATTTGGGGGGTTGGGGGGGCTTCAACATTCATTTTTAGTTAGCATAATGATGAATCAATGGTAAGAAAGTTTTTTTTAAAGGTATCTAACTTTGTTAAAATTAGTCATTTTAGTTTTTAGGCTGTATTGGAAGCAGTTTTTAAATTGTGTCTATGTATATGTTTCTTCTGTAAGTTAGACTAGTATTACATTTTTAGATTGTTAAAAATATTTTTACATGGGCAGTTATGCTGTTAGGAATATTCCCAGATGTGTCAGTAGCAATTTGTGCTAGCTTCACATACAACTGTTTGATGTACATCTTAGTTCCTATAAAAAGCCTACATTATCTGGGTTATATAGGTTACTTATAATTATATCACTAGGTCATGATGGTTTTTTCAGAGTGATGAATGAATGCTAAATGACAACAAAAATGTTTTTGAAGACAGTGTTTGCTAAGCATACTACTAAGTATGTTTGCTTGTGTAAAACTTTATCGCCTTGGAAACACTGTGGGGTAGTAGTTCTCTGTACTGTTGGGTTGCTGAGAGGCAGAGAGATGCTGTGATTCAATGTCAGTGAGTTTTGTTTAAGAATCTTACTGAACTCGTGCCAGTTCCGGTGGTGGTGGTGTGGGGGGGGGGGGGAGAGAGAGAGATAGGGTTTTCTATGTTCATGATCTTGTCAGCTGTAAAGAGAGGACATTTTTTTTCCTAGTCAGTTGAGGGGGGAGGGGTGTCAACATGGTCAGGATTAGGGCCGGCCCCACAGACCTCTCTATTGGTTCCCTGGTACATGAAGTTATGTTGTATTCACATCTTGATGCATCAGGTTGAAACCTGGTCTCTCTCCCTCTCCTGTGGAGATTTAAATGATACCTTCCCCTTGAGTGGATTAATGCCCTGTTCCCCCAGCAGCCATGTCATTTTTTTCTTTCTCTTTCTTACCCCCTTATTTAGTTGGTTGCCGTATGTATCCCTGGATTGGGTTTGGCCCTTGCCATTGTTGCTGGACGTCACCCTCAGGGATGTATGTATATAGTAACTTTTCTCCTATGTCCTGTTTTTTGTTGTTGTTTTTAAGCTTACCTCAGTGGACTCATGTTGTACTTGTCCTTTTGTGCTTGGCTTACTTCACTTAGCATGATTTCCTCCAGTTCTTCCCATGTGGCATGTGCTTCATGCATTCATCACTGCAATTTAGGCATGCATAGCACTCCATTGATCCATGTTCCACAGTTTTTTGTTCCATTCATCTGTTGATGGAAATTTGGGTTGTTCCCAACTCCTTGCAATTGTGAACTGTGCCACGATGAATACTGGAACACAGATGTTTGGCCATGGTTTGTTTCTTGCCTCTTCTGGGTATATGCTCAGTAGGGGGATTGTTGGGTCGATTTCCATAGTGGCTATACGTACCTACAGGTCCACCAGCAGTGGATGAGAGTTCCTATTTCCCCACAATCCCTCCAACACTTGTTAACTTTCTGACTTTTTGAATTGGTCTATCTTTGAGCACAATTAAGTGTTCTGGAATTCCCACTGTTTCAAAGATCCATAGTTTTATCTGATCCACACAGTCTACTGCCCCGGCATAGTCAATAAAACACAAGTAAACATTTTTCTGGTATTCTCTTCTTTCAGCCAAGATCCATGTGACATCAGCAATGATTTTCCTTACTCCACATCTGTTTCTGATTTCAACCTGAACCTCTTGGTAGCTCCCTGTCAACGTACTGCGACAACCATCGTTGGAAAATGGTTCCTTCAGCAAAATTTTACTGGCATGTGATCTCAGTGATAGTGTTCTGTAGTTTGAGCATTCTGTTGGGTCCATTTCTTTGAATTGGGTGACTGGTCACATTCCAGTCAATTGGCCAAGTACCTGCCTGACAAATTTCTTGGCATAGACAGATGAGTGTTCCCAGTGCTTCTTCAGCTTGTTGAAACATTTCAGCTGGCATTCCATTAATTCCTGGAGCCTTGCTTATGGCTAATGGTTTCTGTGCAGCTTGAACTGCTCTTAGGCTACCTCCTGACATGTCAGCTGGTTGTTTTGGGTACAGCGACTCTACGTATAGGTTCCATCTTTTGATGCTTCCTGTATAATATTTCAACATTGCAACTCGAGGCTTGAGATTTTTCTTCAGTTCTTTCAGATGCTGGGTGTGCTCTTTCCTTTCTAATTCTAGGCCTCTGCACATGTCATGGTAAGATTTGGCTTTGTCTTCTCAATCTGCCCATTGACATTTTCTGTGCAGCGCTTCGACTTCATCGTTTCGTCCATTTGCGTTAGCTCCTCTCTGATTAACAGCACGTCTCAGTCTCTTCTGGCATCCACTTTGAGCTTTCTTTCCTGTCTTTAATGACTGGGATTCCTTCAAGACTGATGTTCTTGAAGTCTTTTTATATCTCATCAGATCTTCTGTCACTGGTGTTCATTGCATCAAATCTGTTCTTGAGATGTTCTTGAAATTTGGGTGTGATCTACTTAAGGTTGTATCTTGGTGCTTGTGGGTTTTTTTGGTTGTTGTTTTTTAATGTTCTTCAGCTGTATCCTGATCTTATATGTGAGCAATTGATGGTCTCGCTCCATAGTGAGCCCTGGCCTGGAGGTAGCTGCTGATACTGAGTTTCTTCTCCATTGTCTCCTCCCACGTTTGATTTCTGTGTATTCCTTCTGGAGAAGTCCATGTGTACAATCACCTTTTATGTTGTGGAAAAGCTATTTGCTATGAAGAAGTTGGTTTTTCAAAATTCTGTCATGTGAGCTCCAGCTTTGTTTGTATCATCAAGTCCATATTTCCCAACCACTATTCCTTTCTCTTGCCGACATTTGCAGTTCAGTCACCAATAATTGTCGGTGCATCTTGACTGCATATTTGATGAGTATCTGACTGAAGTTTGCTATTCTTGGTGCTTCATCACTAACTTTTGTGGTTGGTGTGTGGAGTTGAATAATAATTATATTGATTGGATTTGATTGTATATGGTAGCTCATTGTTTTTGACTGCTTTTCTCAGGTGTTTTTCATTACTCAGATTAGCATTTCAGTGAAATTATTCTTCATTCTCCCAGGTCAATCTTGTATATAAGTAGGTCCCCTGTCCCAAACGAGGTTAGTTCCTGAGTCTTACACACTTTGTAAGCAAATCAGAATAAATGCACAGTTCTTTTTTTAAAATTGTGCTTAACTGATGATGTTTTAACTGTTCAAGTCAGATTTATGCCTTTGATCTTCTATACCAGTGGTTCTCAACCTTCCTCGTGCCACAACCCTTTCATACAGTTCCTCATGTTGTGGTGACCCCTAACCGTACACCATTTTCATTCCTACTTCATAACTGTAATTTTGCTACTGTTATGAATCATATCATATGTAAATATCTGATATCCAGGATATATTTTCAGTGTTACAATTGAGCATAATTAAACATAATTAAAGCATAGTGATTAATCACAAAACAATATGCAATTACATATTGTGAAATATTTATGTGTTTTCCAGTGGTCCTAGGTGACCCCTGTGACAAGGTTGTTCAACTCCCAAAGGGGTTGGGACCCACAGGTTGAGAACCGCTTGTTCGATACTCATCTCTCCAACGCACTGTTTAGTAACCACTTTTCTCCCATCCCTTCATTGTAGATAAGGGGAGTTCACCCGAGGCTTACTTCCTGTGTAGTTCCCACAAATAAATCTTGGGCTCCCACTGCAAACCGGATTCCCACAATTCTGGCTCTCATACTAATCCCACTTTTTGACTTTGGAATTTTATGATTTAAAATCCGTTGGTGACTGACGATGGTGTGCTGCTTCTTCCATGTGGATTTAGTTTACATCTCAAAAGACTGTGAAACCCCAGACACTATTTTATCTGACAGTTGGGCACCATCCAAATTCTTGGTCACATTGTGCTATAGCACCTGTATCTTCTGTGTTCCCTTCCTGAGGGCGAGTATCGAGCAGGGCCATGATGTAACCACAGGTTGTTCTTAAGTTGGAGCTAGGATTTAGTGCACACAGTTCATATTCAGCAGAGAGTTGGTGACGTGGTGGTATGAGTTGGGCTGCTTACTACAAGGCCCACAGTTTGAAATTGCCAACTCTTCCTCAGGAGAAAGAAAGGACTTTCTACTCCCATAAAGACGTATTATCGGGGACACACGGGCAATTCACCCTGGTCTATAGGGTCACTATGAGTCAGCACTGCCTCCATGGCAGTGGTTTTTGCGTGTGTTTTAGTGCAAGAAAAGGCCCAAAGCTCTGTCAGTAATTTAAAAGGTGCAGGTGCAGCAAGTGAAGGTGATTGTGATGAAGAATCTGTTGGGACTAGAGGTACAGTCATTTCCAAGTGAGGGCAAATTTATATCATATTGGGGCAAGTAAGAGTTGTCTGTAACAGATGTTTGTGACCCATCGATGCCCGTGCATAGTCATCAGTTAAATCATCAGGTTGAAAAATAACAGTATAGTGAATACTAAGCTATGAATATTAGGTGTGTTTTTCCCCTGCTGCTTATGTATGCTTTGGCTATTAGCTTTCAGAGCAGTTTTTCAGAGCTAGCTTTCGAAATGTATAGGGTGGTGCTGCTATGCCACTTGACTACGAGTGAAGGGGCTGCTGTGGGGGTTTGGTGCCTGGGGACCGGTGATACATTGTGTGAAATGAGAGGGCAGGCCCACCAAGTGACGCTTACCTAGGTTTCAATACCAATTCCATAGAAAAACACTGATAGAAGTCTCTCAAGCATTTTTAAAAAATCATTTTATTGGCGGCTCATACAACTTTTATCATAGTGTATACATATATCAATTGTATCAAGCACATTTGTACATATGTATGTTGCCATTATCAGTTTCAAAGCATTTTCTTTCTACTTGAGCCCTTGGTGTCAGCTCCTTATTTTTTCCCTCCCTACATTTTTATAATACTTATATTCTCTTGCATTGATCATAATCTAGACCTTCTACAAAACTTTTATTTATAATGAACTTCCATGTAAATATTGGATTCAGCTTTTCTCTACATTCCACATAACTTTCTTAATCCTTGGCGAATCTTAGCAGTGGATATATATTATATACATCACAGTGCTTCTTACACATTTATACATTTATATGCAATTACACAAAACAAAGAAGAGAAACCATGCCCCTAGAGCAGTTGTTCTCAAGCTTCCTAAACCTATGACCCTTTAATACAGTTCCTCATTTTGTGGTGATGCCCAACCATAAAATTATTTTCGTTACTGCTTCATAACTGTAATTTTGCTACTGTTATGAATAGTAATGTAAATATCGGATATGCAGGATGTATTTTCCTTGTTATTGAACATAATTAAATTGAACATAATTAAAGCATAGTGATTAATAACAAAAGCAATATGTAATTATATATTGTGAAATATTTTTTCTTTTTTTACATTTTATTAGGGGCTCATACAACTCTTATCACAATCCATACATATACATACATCAATTGTATAAAGCACATCCATACATTCCCTGCCCCAATCATTCTCAAAGCATTTGCTCTCCACTTAAGCCCTTTGCATCAGGTCCTCTTTTTTTTTTCCCCTCCCCCCTCCCTCATGTGCCCTTGGTAATTTATACATCGTTATTTTGTCATATCTTGCCCTATCCGGAGTCTCCCTTCCCCCCTTCTCTGCCGTCCCTCTCCCAGAGAGGAGGTCACATGTGGATCCTTGTAATCAGTTCCCCCTTTCCAACCCACTCACCCTCCACTCTCCCAGCATCGCCCCTCACACCCTTGGTCCTGAAGGTATCATCCACCCTGGATTCCCTGTGCCTCCAGCCCTGCAAGGTAGAATTCGGATCATGGTAGTTGGGGGGAGGAAGCATGCAGGATCTGGGTGAAAGCTGTGTTCTTCATCGGTACTACCTCGCACCCTAATTAACCCATCTCCTCTCCTAAACCCCTCTGTGAGGGGATCTCCATTGGCTGACACTTGGGCGTGGGGTCTCCACTCTGCACTTCCCCCTTCATTCAATATGGTATATATACACACACATATACACACATATATACACATACATACACACATATATACATGTACACACATATATCTTTTCTTTCTTTCTTTTTTTTTTTTTTTGCATGATGCCTTATACCTGGTCCCTTTGTCACCTCATGATCGCACTGGCCGGTGTGCTTCTTCCATGTGGGCTTTTTTGCTTCTGAGCTAGATGGCCGCTTGTTCACCTTCAAGCCTTTAAGACCCCAGACATTATCTCTTTTGATAGCCGGGCACCATCAGCTTTCTTAACCACATTTGCTTATGCACCCATTTGTCTTCAGCGATCCTATCATGGAGGTGTGCAGTCAATGATATGATTTTTTGTTCTTTAATGACAAATCAATCAATGAAATTTTGTCTTAAAGCATGGTGTAGCATGGGTAACAGTCTTCATGCTGGTACTCTTATGTGGGTGTATCTGCATGTGGGTGGTCCCGCCTGGAGATGGATAGAGGCACTGTGTCTCAGTTCCTAAGACCACCAGAAATATGTGTATTCGGATGCTCTTAGGTGACCGTGACCCCTGTGAAAGGGTAATTCGACCCCCAAAGGGGTTGTGACCCATAGGTTGAGAACTGCTGTCCTAGAGGGAAGGGCTCATAGAACCATGCCTCTGAAATCTCAATTTTAAGCTTAAAATTCAAGTGAATTTTGTATTTGATTTTTAGATTGGGACATACTATATATAAAATAAACATTTGGTTTTAACTATAAATACTAACTCCAGTCAAGATATGAAACATTGCTGACCTCAGAAAAATCTCATCATGGCTTTTTTGGTCAAGACTGCATATACACCCTTCTGCAATTGCTGATATAACTTCTATTATTGCAGCTTAGTCTTGCCTGTCGTAGAAGTTTGCTTAATTGTGAATTATGTAATAGCTCTTTGTTTGGTAATTCTTCCACCCCTGTAGTGTTTTACAGGTGTATTCACATTGCGCATGTCAGTTGCACCTTCCTTTTAGTGCTGTTTCTGCACTGTACGAATGAATGCACCAGAATTGTTACACCTTTTCTGGTTGTCGGACACTTACGCTACTTCCAGGTTTTTGTCTGTAGAAGCACTACTGTTGAATCATAGGATGTAGGCATATGCTTTGTTTTATGAGGGACTGCTTCAATATTTTTGAAATGATTAGCAATGTACTCAATGGCGTGGTTGGGGTTTAGTTATGTACCTTTCCTTAGTTTCATGATTTTTCAAGATAGCTTTTAATTTTTATGAAGTCCAGTTTCTCAATTCTCCCTTTTATTGTTAGTACTTTCTGTATTCTAATATCTTTGCTTCGTGGTTGTCAATATTTTTTCCTTTTTTTTCTTTCTAGAAGCTGTATGGTTTTAGGTTTTGTCTATTGTGATTTAATAATGTGTATAGATTGTGGGGTAGAGGTTTATTTTTTTCTCAAATCTCCTGTTATCTCACAGTACTGCTTTCCATTTTCCATGGAATTCCTGTATAGCCTAAGTTTATATGTGGAGACATAAATATAAGTTTTACTCTTGTGATTTAAGCCAGTACAATAATTTTCTGTACCTAAGCCAAGATGACAATTTCTTGATAACTGGAATAGTTTTGAAATCAGAAAACATAAGTCCTCAAACTTTGTTCTCCTCAAAGTTATTTCAGGCTATTCTAAGTACTCTGCATTTTCAGAGGAATTTTAGAAGCAGCTTGCCATTCCTACAAAAGTGACCAGACATTTTTATTAAGATGGCATTAAATCTGTAGGCTAATTTGCTAGGGATTGACATTTTAATCATATTGAAGTTTTCCCTCCATCATCATCTACTCATGGTGGAAGCAAATCTCCATTTGCTTCTATCATCTTTAGTTTCTTCCTGCAGTGCTTTAGCTCTGCTGTGGATGGGGTATGTGTATACAACTCGGGAGATTATGCATATTATAAAATGCTCAGATGAATATCACTTGGTGGGGGGACTAGATCAGTTGTTAAAAGCATGGGTAATGCTTAGGAATAAGCCATCAAGGGACCTGACCTTTGCATCTTCCCCCAGATTGATTTGGCTTATTGATAAGAGTGGCAGTGGGATCTTGGGCTAATCCACTTCAATCCAGTCAACTCCCAACTCATCGTGGCACCCTGCTTAGGATGTCTGAGCTCTGAGTGTTTCAGAGGAGATGGCCGCCTCTTTTCCCAAGGAGCAGCTAGTGGGTTTGACCAGTCAACCTGTGGTTTGCAGTAAAGCACCAGGAGACCTTGAAGTAGAAGGCACAGCTCCTAGAACGTTCACTCCCGTAAGTGCTATTTGGTAACATTAAACACTTGTCTGCCTCCTGCCTCAAAGATTCATGAAGTTTCTTAGCTTTGATTTTGACATTATTCAGCATTTATATTTTCAAAGTTTTACAATAATCATCACAAAGAAAATGATATAAGCTCCATGCCACTGAGAAACTAACAAGCTTATCTTTATAGCTCTCATAATTGCAGAACTAAAATTGTAATACAAAACATATAATTTCGGAGAGAAATTACTGAAACCCAGATGAAGGTCGAACATGATAGTGGAATAAGAGGAAAGTAAAAGGAAACAGGAAAGAACTAGGAGGCAAAGGACATTTATAGAGGTCTAAATATAGACATGTACACATGTAAATATATTTATAACTATAGGGAAATAGATCTATGTACCGCAGACATTGTGCCTCCACTCAAATACTTCCCCAAGGCAAGAACACTTTGTTCTAATAAACCGGCATTCCATAATGCTCACCTTCCCAACATGATCTCTGTGGACAAAATGGGTGCATGAGCAAATGTGGCAAAGAAAGCTGATGGTGCCTTGTTATCAAAAGATAAAGTGTCTCGGGTCTTAAAGGCTTGAAGATAAGCAAGTGGCCATCTAGCTGGGAAACAACAAAGCCCACATGGAAGAAGCACACCAGCCTGTGTGATCATGATGTATCGATGGAATCCGGTATCAGGCATAAAATACTCAGAACAAAAAATCCTGTCAATTTGAATGAGGAGTGCAGAGTGGAAACCCAGAGCCCATCTATAGGCAACTGGACATCCCTTCAGAGAAGGGTTACAAGGAAGAGACAAACCAGTCAGGGTACAGTGTGGTACCAATGAAACATAGAACATTCCTCTAGTTCTTTTATGCTCTCCGCCACCCCACCCCCATCATGACCCCAGTTATACCTTACAAATCCGGCTTCACCAGAGCATGTACACGCGTACAGATAAGAGCTGGAAACACAGGGAATCCAGGACAGATCAACCCCTCAGGATCAATACGGAGAATTGTGATACCAGGAGGGTAAGGGGGAGGTGGGGGGAGAAAGGCGAACTGATCACAATGATTTACATATAACCCCTTCCCAGGGGTCAGACAACAGAAAAGTGGGTCAAGGGAAACATCAGTGCGAGTAAGACATGAAAAACAATTTATAAATTATCAAGGGTTCATGAGGGAGGGGGGAATGAGCTGATATCAAGGGCTCAAGTAGAAAGAAAATGTTTTGAAAATGATGATGGCAGCATGTACAAATGTGCTCGACACAATGGATATATGTATGGATTGTGATAAGAGCTGTCTGAGCCCCCAATAAAATGATTTTTTAAAGAAAAAAACCTATAGTTTCAAAATCACATCAGTCTACTTTTGGCATATTACGTCTATAAAAAAACTGTTGAAACAGAGACTTCAGAGTGACAAAATTCTAGGGTAGATGTTACGTGTCAGTATTCTGAAAGGATGCTGGAGGAGAAAGGTCTGCAGCCTCAAAAGCTCTGCTGGTTGACCAGCAGAGGGCACTCAGCCTTGAGGCTCAGTGCTTTTCCTGCTTGTGCTCTGTTAGGCCTAGCCGCTCAAGAGGTCTTTTCAATGTAGATTTTCAGGGTTCTTGTTCTATACTGGGTCCAGCATTTGGTGCACTTTTACTTATCCTTGCTCTCAAGACTTGGAAGGTATTTAATATTTGTGTGGGAGCCAGCTCTTCACTCTACCCTCGGTAGCCCATGTGTGTCTAGTCCTTGCTTTCTCTGTAAAATGTAAAGTAACTTGACGTGCACAGATAAAGCTTGTGACTGGACACTGTTTACACAAACAATGCGGGTTAGTGACAGAGCCAAACTTTCCATAACACTCATTCACAAAGGCAGCACCATGCCTGTCAGCCTAATGCAAGTCATAAGGAAGCAAGGAGGTTATTAAAATAGTAAATGTATGGTAGTCCTGGGCCACCATTCATTGATCGCCCTCAAAGCAAGAGACACAAACCAAAGTCTAAGGACAGTCAGTTCCATAGCCTTGGGATAGCAGTCGTCTTGGTCTTCTCACACTAGGGTGTTCCTTCCTTAAATCCAAGGGTCCTTAAATCTATTACAGGTAGGTTTGAGGAAAGCCAGGGTACGTGGCGAAGCTTGCGTTGACTCTCCTGCTGTGGCCTCTGAAGGATGTGTGTGCCTCGAAAGGCAGAGTCTACAGTCCCAGTGTCTGTAGCACATGGCCTGGGCGCTGAGGGTGTCCACTTAGGAACATAGCACCAGGCATTTGCTTCACTTGGGTTCTCAAGCATTTTTTCTTCCTGATGAGAGATTTCTCCACCCAGTTTACCTACCAATAAAAATGTACTTGCCCTCTCTCAGACATGCCTGCCCCTCCCATTGTGAGTCTCCAGCAAGTTGATGTGGGGTGGCCTTTGCACCCTGCTGTGTGGCAGCGACTGAATGGCCTTCTCCTCTCGCCCCATTTTGAAAACTGACTCTAAATAAGATGAAGTCTCCTCTCTGAGAGTGGTTTTAGAAATGTACATAAGTGGTTCACGGGCACGAGGCAGGCTTTCTCCCTTGTGTTGGAAAACCAGAAGATGAGAAGATTGCATGACTTGATGGCAGCCTTAGGCCGGTCTATATTTATATCATTTTATTTTCTCAGCATGGTTTAGAGTTCTATGCCATTGGCTCAATGAATGACACTACCTTATGTCTCAAGGACATTATTTATATATTCTGTATCATAATATGATCATGGTGTCCCTAAAGTGAGACAGATATACAGGAGTGGATTTGGGGTCTGTGTTAGGTCGGGTTGACTAGAGAAACAAATCTAGTGACACTCGTGTATATATAAGAGAGAGCTATATCTCAAGAAGTTATTATATATCATGCAAACACCTCAGCCCAGTCCAGATCAAGTCTGATACTAGTCCATAAATCCCTTTTCAGACTCACACAGCCACATGCAATGAAAGTCTTATGGGTCCGATGGTGGTGGAAGCTTCACAGGGCTCTCACAGGGCTCCATGTGGTGTGGCTTTTCAACAGGAAATTGAAGGCAGAGACAGGAGTGGCCTGCCTCCAGAGAGCCAGTTATCTCAGTGGCACCTTTAAATGAGGACATCAAGCTGCAACCTGATTGACAGGCTAAATTCTACCCATACTTTACAGGTGTCGTGTTGACACAAAAGAGCCTGACAGGTTCTCACTTAATTGCAGCCCTAATCTAAGAACAGATGATATATATTTAATCATTTTATTGGGGCTCTTACAACTCATCACAGTCTATACATACGTCAGTTGTGTAAGGCACATGCATACATTTGTTGCTCTCATCATTCCCAAAACACTTTCTGCTTGGGCTCCTGGAATCAGCTCCTCATTTTCCCCCCTCCCTCCCCTCTCCCCCTTCCCTCATGAACCCTTGATAATTTATTATTATTTTATCATATCTTACACTGTCCGACATCTCCCTTCACCCACTTTTCTGTTCGTCCCCCAGGGATGAGGTTATATGTAGATCCTTGTAATCGGTTCCCTCTTTCTACCTCCCCTTCCCTCCACCCTCATGGTGTCACCACTCTCACCCCTGGTCCTGAGGGATTCATCTGTCCTGGATTCCCTGTGTTTCCAGTTCCTATCTGCACCACAGTGCATCCTCTGGACTAACCAGGGTTGTAAGGTAGAATTGGGATCATGATAGTGGTGGGGGAGAAAGCGTTTAAGAACTAGAGGAAAGTTGTGTGTTTCATCAGTGCTACACTGCACCCTGAGTGACTCATCTCCTCTCCACTACCTACTACTAGAGATAGCCAGTTGTCTACAGATGGGCTTTGGGTCCCCATCCCGCACTCCCCTTCATTGATATGATGATAAGATTCTCTGTTCTTTGGTGCTTGATACTTGGTCCCTTTGATCCCTCATGATCACACGTGCAGGTGTGCTTCTTCTATGTGGGCTTTGTTGCTTCTGGTCTAGATGCCCGCTTGTTTACCTTCAAGCCTTTAAGACCCCAGGCACTATATCTCTCGTTAGCTGGGCACCATCAGCCTTTTTCACCACACTTAACTATGCACACATTTATCTTCAGCATTTATATGGGGCAGGTGAGCACACAATGATGGTTTTTGCTCTTTGGTGTCTGCTACCCTATCCCTTCAACACCTCGTGATCATGCAGGCTGGTGTGCTTCTTCCACTGGACTTTGTTGCTTCTGGGCTAGATGGCCGCTTGTTTACCTTCAAGCCTTTAAGACCCCAGGCGCTATATCTTTTGATAGCTTGGACACCATCAACTTTTTTCACCACGTTTGTCTTCAGCAATCGTGTCGGGAAGGTGGGTATAATGGAATGACTGTTCAGTTGAGCAAAGTGTTTTTGTATTGAGGGAGTAAGTGAGTGGAGGCCCAATGTCCATCTACTACCCTACTAAACCTATAAATATATGCACATAGGTCTATTTCCCCCATAATCATAAATATATTTACATATGTATATGCCTGTATTTAGGCCTCTATGTATGCCCTCTGCCTCCTACTTCTTTCCTCTATTTCCTTTTGCTTTCTTCTTGTCCCACTACCATGCTCAGCCTTCATTTGGGTTTCAGTAATTCCACTCGGTTACCTTGCCCTTGATCACTCCCTACCAGTCCTCCCACCCCCTCCCTGCCACTGGTTTTGAACCACTTGTTGTTCCCTTGTCCCTGGGTTGGCCAACACCTCTTCCCTTCCCCCACCTCCCACTCTTCCATGCCCACCCCCCACTGTCAGCCCTGCAGAGATAATAATATGTGCATACAATTGCGGTTGGCCTCCACAGCACCAAACAAAGTGGCACATAAAAACAAGGCGATGATAGCAACACCAGTAAACTAACAAACAAAAAAGTCACTGAAATACAAAATCTAAAAGAAGAAAGAAAAGCCTGTTAATCATTCAAAGTCTGTTTGTTGACTTTTAGGAGTGTTCTCCAGACGAGTCTGATGGGGTACCATACCCTGGCCCCAAAGTCCATCCTTGATACTCCCTCTGCACCTCCTTGCTCTGCTCCCCTCCACTGCTCTGTTGCCCGCCCCCAGTGTTTTGCCTCCGTGTGGTGGGGCCAGCTTGGTCACACATCCCACACTGTGTCTCCCGTGCTGTCCCATGTAGGGCCATGGGTCATTGCAGGATGTTGCATCTCACAGTGGGGCTGGCCATATGTGAATTGGCTGCTCTGAGCAGGGCTATTGTCCTCTGAGCTTGGTGGGCCATGGTGCGTTCCACTCCCTTCCTCCCCCTTAATTTGCTTCAGCTTCCTTCTGGGTATGGTAGGTCGGTTCCTCTTCCTCACCAGATGATCTATTTTCATTTTCTGTGGCACTCCCTTCCATGGTGGGGGTCAGGCTGATTCTGGTTGGGGCCGGGCATATAGTCCAATCTTTTTATGGATTCCTCTGCGTGTTACGTTGCCCTCCTGGTTTGGTGAATCATGGTGGGGTCTTTATGCACATTCCAGTTCTGTGGGGACAACCAATACTCTCCCCCTGAGTTGATTAAGGCCCCATTCCCCCCATGTCATCATCTAAGTTTCTCCGAACCCCGATTCTCCCTCCTCCATCCCCCTTACCCCTTCTTTATGTTGGACTCTCATGTACCTCCGTGGGTGTGGTCTGCCCTCCCCCCAACTAACTATGCTTCCACCCGTTTATTGCTAGATAAGTGTCTATTCTTCTATTCCTGCCGTACTGATTGTCCTTTTGAGATTGGCTTACCTCACTTAACATGATTTCTTCCAACTCTTCCCATGAAATGACATGTTTCACGTGATCGTCCAAAGAACAGATATATTGACATGAATCTGCTCAGTGCTCGCCCTCATGAAGATATGGGTGCTATAACAACATGTGGTGAAGAAACCAGATGGTGCCTGGCTATAAGAAAGAATAGTGCCTGAGGTCTCACAGGCTTGCTTTCAAGTAAACAACCATCTAAGTCAGTGGTTCCCAACCTTCCTAATGCTGTGACCCTTTCATATAGTTCCTCCTGTGGTGGTGAACCCCAACTGTAAGATTATTTTCGTTGGTACTTCATAACTGTAATTTTGCTACTGTTATGAATTGGGCGACTCCTGTGAAAGGGTCGTTCAACCCCCAAAGGGGTCGTGACCCACAGGTGGAGAACCGCTGCTCTAAGTGAAATGAAGTGAAGCATCGGCTAAGTCAATAAGGAAGAAGCACCAGCCTGTTTGACTCAGGGGTTGTAAATAATTCACTCCAAATCTGAAGGGTGTGATTGACAGCGTAAATCTATTTACCTATTTTCAGCAAACACCCCCACCCCCACCCCTCAATCCTCCATGGATTAAGCCTCTGGTGAGTCCCTTCTGACCAAAGTCTAGGGATGTGACTAGCCTTGTGAAGTCGATTAAGGGAGATGTAGTCAGGTTGCAATGTAATACCTTATCATTCCATCTCCTTTTTGACCCACTTTTAAATTGTTTCCAGTTTTAATGTTTTCTGCTTTGTTTTTGATTGAGGCTTTTCTATGTTTTGTCTAGTCATTGTTGTTGGCTTTTTGTTTGTTGGTTTGCTTCCTGTTTGTGTTGTATGATTTTCTATACATGAAATCCATGATAGGTAGAGCTGTAGACACAGGAACTGGATTGATAATTGCCTAGGGGCACGGGAGGGGAGGGTGGGAGGGGATGGGGAACTAACCACAAGTTCAAGAAGAAAATATCCCGGAATTATGGTGATTGCTCCAATCTTATTAGATTGTTTCATGTGTGAAGTATATACCAATGAATCTTTCTTACTTTCTTTTTTTAAACTGTAAAAGACCTTAGTCATCTATCTGACCTACTGTGAGACAGCACAAGGTTAGAATTTAGTAACGATCTTGTAGAGAGTATGGAAACTGTACTGTATGTTTGCTTCTCAGTTCTTCTCTTCACTTAAAATGTCCTAGCTTTGGAGCTTGGTTAAACTATAAAGATTAAGATAGACGTTTGGATTTTCATTGTCCTATGATTCTGGGAATGAAGTTTACTTTAGCATTTAGTTAGAGGCTTGGTTAGTTAGGGTTAGTTAGGCTTGGTTAGTTTACTTTAGCATTTAGTTAGAGGCTTGGTTAGTTAGGGTTAGTTGGTTAGTTAGGTTAGTCGGTTAGTTAGGCTTGGTTAGTTTACTTTAGCATTTAGTTAGAGGCTTGGTTAGTTAGGGTTAGTTAGGCTTGGTTAGTTTACTTTAGCATTTAGTTAGAGGCTTGGTTGATTCTGAAAACAGGAGGCTCCTCCACACTTTGATTTGCGTTCTGGGGAAAAGCGTCACCATCAGCCATCAGTCTGAGGTGCCCCTTAGTCTTCCTTTTCATAGGAGGCACTTGCGGCTCTACGAAAACTCAGAAATGCTCCTAGGAGGGACAAGGTAATGAGGCAGCGCAAAGTATTTCTCTAAGTTAGTAGCAACAACTTGACAGTAAAAGAGACATGGGCAGTGAGGTGGAACTCGTTCTTACCAGAGGACAGGAAGGAAGGCCTGGAACAAGGATTCCACTGTTTGCACCAGCTCGTGGAGACAATGACTAGGTCCATTGCCCTTTTGCAGATCAGGGAACTGAGCTGCAGAGACCTTAAGTCATTTGCCTAAGTTGCTAATGTACCAAACAACCAGTGTTTACTGCTGCTCAGTTCTCCTGTATGTTTGTCTCCTCCAAGATAGATGCCACCTAGCCTAGACCCATGACCGGGTGGATTGACAGAATGGCTGTCAATCCAAACATAGGAGCAATTGTGACCCAAACATAGGAGCAGTTGTGAGGCTGGCCCAGGACTGAGTGGTGTTTTATTCTGTTGTTCAGAACATGGCTATGAGTTGGATATGATTCACCACCGAGCCAATAGCGTAGCCCAGATAAACTTTCAAATTGAATCAGAACATGGACTATCATGAAGCTCTGTTCCCCTGGGTGGTGACTTTGGATATGGCCCGTGAAGTAAGTCACTGAGAACCTGAGAATTCACGAAGTCACTGGGGCATGAAGACTCTTCTGCTTTTAACTTAGTCTAACAATCATCTAATTTACCAAAAAATGTGGAAGATAGGTAAAAACGCTTTTTAAACTTTTCCTTCTTAGTCATTGTTTTTTGAGGGGATAAACATTTAGAAGGCTGGTTCTTTTTAGTTACTTAGTAACATTCCTCAAATGGCATTATTGTTGAAATTGATAACTCAACAATATCTGCTTATCCTAATAAAGCCAGCGAGTGTTTCCAAAGTTTTATTATGAAAACATAAAACTGTGTTTAGTGGTACACTGTACAATGTGGACTAAATTGATCTACTTGTGAGTATTGTATTTAGATTTGATTAGGCTTCCTGGCCCTTGAGCACCTTAATTGTTTCTTGCATCTTAGATGATTTTACTTTGCCTCTGCTTATGTAAGTGAAGAATTGAGCTTAAAGACTTGTTGTTAGGTGCCACTGAGTCAATTATGACCCGTCCGACCCTCCGCACGCAGAAGGAGACACTGCCTAGGCCTGCGCCATCCTCACGGTTGCTCCTGTGCTTGAGCCAGTGTTGCAGCCACTGTGTCAGTCCTCGTTGAGGGCCTTCCTCGATTTAGCTGCCCCTCTACTTGACTAAGCATGATGCCCTTTTCCAACGTGTCCAAACTATGTAAGACTTTCTATGTATGCACGTATGTATGTACACATGTATGTGTGCAGTCTCGCCATCCTTGCCCCTGCAGAGTACTCAGGCTTTACTGTAGTGGCATGTGTGTTGCTGTGATGCTGGAAGTTGTGCCACTGTGTATTTCCAGTGCCAGCAGGAGTCACCCACAGTGAATAGGTTTCATTGCCGCTGCCAGACTAAGACTGGAAGAAGGAATCAGCTACCCACCTCAAAAGAAGTAGCCACCAAAAGCCTTTTACATAGCTTAAGGGATGACCTGATCGATTTCAGAAGCAGTCTTTTGCCTCTGAAGCCTCCTTTTCTTTCTGCACCTGCCCTGGGTACTTAGCTGCATTTGTGCTCTTGGGCATGGGCACTGTACGGTTGTTTTTAAGCCAGTTTTATCAACTTCAGTGAAAGCTCTTGGTGGGAGGCAGAAGCTTACAGCAGAGAGTAAAAGGTAGATTTGGGTTTTTTATGGCTGCCAGCCATCCGTGCACTCTTCGCCTCGTTACCATGGATAACTGAGAGGTAGCGGATTATTCTCGGCAGGTCACTATGAAATAGATGAGTGGATAGTTGGGGGCTTACTTGAATTACAAGCATGGGAATAAGAATGCTCTGTATTTTTACCCAGGATCAGGACAGTTTGACTTTCTGAGTCAGTCACCATTTGGGAAAGAAATGTTCTCACCTTGGTAGAGTTGTGAATTATGAAAGGCATTTCTGTTGGGTTACTGGAGATCCCTCGGGGCTGGTTTCGTTTATAACATTGCCTCTGGCCCTCTGCAGCATCCTGTTGAAATGACCTCCTTTTCAACCCTGTGCTGGCAGCTGTACCATGACTGTTTCCCCTGGATCCTTCAGGCTTGTCACATGACAAACATGAACTGTGACCTCTTTGTCCCTTACCCAGATGACTAGCTCGTTTTCTTCTTATGTGTTGAACAACTTTGCTTTATTTTCTCTCCTTTTCCCCCCTTGTTTCTCCCCCATCTTTTAGTTTCTCCCCAGACAAGAGTTCTCTCTTGTGGCAGTTTTCATTGCATTTATATTCTGGAGCACCGATGCAGAGACCCACACAGGCCTTTCGCACCTTCACAGCTTGTGTAGGTTAAACAGTGCTCGGAGCACATCACTCGGACCTCCAACAACTTCCCCTCTCTCCCCCAGTCACCGTGTCTCTCCCCCAGAGGAAATCTCTGTCTTCACTTCCACTGCTGTGTCTGACTGAGAACTTTGATACAAATGGAACCATGCAGCACACACTCCTTTGTGTCTGGGCCCTTTCATTTGAAACTGCGTTTGTTTTGAAACTGCTGCTAGTCATGTTACACAGCTCACTTTTGATTGGTAGTGTTCCAGTTTGTGAATGCTTCACTGTTCATTCCACTCTTCCCCGCCTCCCTTTTTTTAACTTTGCATGGATTTGAGTGGAAGTTTCCAGAGTAAATTAGTTTTCCATTCAATACTTCACACACATTTTGTTTTGTGACTTCGGGTGCCCATCTCCTTGGGGGTGTCATTCATCCTATGGGCCTGTCTGACTGAAAGTTGTGCCATTGGAGTAAGCTCAGTTCCAGACTTGAAGAGTGGGTGACTAAAGGCCACAGTGTTAAGGGTTCCACCAGTGTCTTTTCAGACCAATAAGCCTGGACATTTTTATGATTTTGAATTTTGTTCCACATTTTTCTCCTCCTTTATTCAAGATCTTCTGTTGCAGTGGTTCTCAACCTGTGGGTCACAATCCCTTTGGGGGTTGAATGACCCTTTCATGGGGGTCCCCTAAGACCATCAGAAAGCACGTATTTCTGATGGACTTAGGAACTGAGACCACACTTGTGTCCCTCTCCAGGTGGGTCTGGCCACATGCAGATACGCCCATATATGAGTACTCGGCGTGAAGACTGTTACCCAGGCTGCACCATGCTGCAAGACAACATGTCATTGATTTGTCGTTAGAAAGAACCATTTCAAAAAAAAGAAAAGAAAAATATTTCACACTATATAATTACATGTTGTTTTTGTGATTAATCTCTATGCTTTAATTATGTTCAGTTTATAACATTGAAAGTACATCCCACATATTATCTATTTACATGACGATTTATAACAGTAGCAAAATTACAGTTTTGAATAAGCAACGAAAATAATTTTATGGTTGGGGTCACCACAGCATGAGGAATTATAAAGGGTAGTGGCATTAGAAAGATTGAGAATCACTGTTCTATTGTGATCCTTTTCAGATCCCTGTTGGTGGTGGTAGCGGGCACCATCTAGTTCTGTTGGTCTCAGAGGCGAGAAGCCTGAGGTTTGTGGGGTCCATTAGTTCTTTGGAGTATTTGTTTCTCCTCTTGATGGGCATTTGGATGGGTTCCAGGTAGCACTGTTACGGGTGGTGGTGCTTGTAACAGTCTTGTAAATGTCTCTTTTTTTTAATGAACATTTATGGCTCCTTAAATAGAAGTGGAATTGTAGAGACATTTAATTTTTGTAGAGATATTTAATTTTTAAAGTCTTATAAGAAACCAAACAATTTTATTTTAGGTAAACTTTTGGAAGGACACTTTATAAACACATAAGGATTCAGCTTTAGAATACT